>NC_092229.1:52841430-53111430 GCF_036320965.1 Panulirus ornatus | reverse complement strand
TATTGTGCGAAATAGGTAATTGATTTAGGCGTAAATGGTGAGGTATTCTCTTATATATAAGGTTTTTATCATGTAGATAAAATGCAACAATTTTGTAGTACAACCTATATTATGCTCATTTTATTTATGTCTTTCATTTCACGGCATTTCAGTTGTCAGGAACGAAAATGATGCTCCGGCACAGACTATAAAATTGTATTGTTTTGCACTGCATTGTAATATATTGTAATGCATTTTATTGCACTGCACTGAGATTGCATTGTATTGCATCAAAAGGAGCGGTGGTGGTGGGGGGGTAGGAAAGTTATGTCGACAACTCTGTTGCACGCATGTTCAAGCACCATCAGGCAGGCAACGTCTGCCTTGAGGGTGACGAGAGATACAAGCAGTGTGCCAAGAATGTGATTCAATCAACAAAGGCTGGCAGTCTTGCAGGTAGAGTCGACCTCAGCTAACTCACCAGACACCAATTCTTCCACAGAATGTTACACCTACTGCGTCTGACGACAAGGTGTCAGTTAACTGACGTGGCTTGTCAACCGTTTACGAATCAAGCTGGCTTGAGTGCCAGACAATGCACACAAGATTGTGATCGAGGGCAAGAGCCAGTCGAAGGTTCACAATAGCCAGTCTGTAGCGAGCAACGACAGGCAAACAATACACGACATGTCATCGTAGTTCATCAAGCTGTCGTGTTGCCACCGAGGTGAACAGTAGGCATTAGAGCGGTGAGTGAAGACACTGAAATGCTATTTATTCACATCTACTCTCAAGAAAGACTCGGCTGTTACGTAGATGTAGTCCCAGACGTAAAATGACTTAGAAAAAGAGAATACTGAGAAGACTATGACATATATGTTGGTGTGGGAGCTACTGGCATAGTACCTTCCAGGAGAGGAGGAGAGTTCAAGGTGGGGGTTATAATGATACGGGAAGGACGGTGGTCAGAGGGCGAGGTAATGACGGTCATAGATCAGGGGATGAACGGGCGCGGGAGGAGGAGGAGGAGGTCTCAATCTTGGCCACTATGGGACGAGCTAGGGAGGCCGGGTGACACGACAGAAAACCTAGGACCTTCCTGCTGGTGCCGGAGAGTCCAGAGGGCGGCAGACAGAGCAATCAGACTGCTGACGTTGGCTGAGTCCTACAGACTACTGCTGACGCTGGCTGACACCTACAGACGGCTGCTGACGCTGGCTGACCCCCCACAGACTACTGCCGACGCTGGCCTACCTCTACAGACTAGTGCTGACGCTGGCTGACCCCTGGAGACCTCTAATGATCGAGGATTCGCGGCGATCGCGTAGCTGACTCAGGAGTGTGTGGGATTACTGGAGGAGGACGAGGGGAGAGCGACGGCTGACAGTCATGAGGGGACGACAACAATACCTGGAGATGACCGAGGGTAGAATGATGGATGAGAGGCGTGAGGGGACACAGTCTGGCAGGATGAGGTACGGGAGGACCAGACGACCATTGTGAGGGGACATAGTCTGGCATGATGAGGTACAGGAGGAACAGACGACCGCAGCATGTATCCCCAGCATGTATCCCCAGCATGTATCCCCAGCATGTATCCCCAGCATGTATCCTCAGCATGTATCCCCAGCATGTATCCCCAGCATGTATCCCCAGCATGTATCCCCAGCATGTATCCTCAGCACGTATTCCCAACATGTATCCTCAGCATGTATCCCCAGCATGTATCCCCAGCATGTATCCCCAGCATGTATCCCCAGCATGTATCCCCAGCATGTATCCCCAGCATGTATCCTCAGCATGTATCCTCAGCATGTATCCCCAGCATGTATCCTCAGCATGTATCCCCAGCATGTATCCCCAGCATGTATCCCCAGCATGTATCCCCAGCATGTATCCTCAGCATGTATCCTCAGCATGTATCCCCAGCATGTATCCTCAGCATGTATCCCCAGCATGTATCCCCAGCATGTATCCCCAGCATGTATCCCCAGCATGTATCCCCAGCATGTATCCTCAGCATGTATCCTCAGCATGTATCCCCAGCATGTATCCCCAGCATGTATCCTCAGCATGTATCCTCAGCATGTATCCCCAGCATGTATCCTCAGCATGTATCCCCAGCATGTATCCCCAGCATGTATCCCCAGCATGTATCCCCAGCATGTATCCTCAGCATGTATCCTCAGCATGTATCCCCAGCATGTATCCCCAGCATGTATCCCCAGCATGTATCCTCAGCATGTATCCTCAGCATGTATCCCCAGCATGCATCAGTAACCCCCGGTTGTCCGGGTCGTCTGAGGGAAGCAATACCATTCCCTGTGGCTCAGGTGACGGTTGCTGCAGGTGCGTTGTGCTGGATATTGTGCGGCGGAGGAGGGGAGAGTGGTCGTGGGAGGGGAGGAACCTACTGGGGGAGGGGAGAGTGGTCGTGGGAGGGGAGGAACCTGCTGGGGGAGGGGAGAGTGGTCGTGGGAGGGGAGGAACCTACTGGGGGAGGGGAGAGTGGTCGTGGGAGGGGAGGAACCTGGTGGGGGGAGTGGAGCGTGGAGGAAAATTGAAGGACAGAATTGGAGGGAAAGTATTGTGGCGGAGGAACACCAGGAGCCCTGGTGAGTCAGGAGGATGTTGGGGTGAGGATGCTACGGTGATAATGAAGGAGAGTTGGTGGTGTATATGAGAGAAGGTGAGAATTTTGTGGACAAGATGGTGCACCAGGGATGGAACGAGAATGTAAACCACGAGATGAAGACGAGTGCAGAGGGAGAGCTGTGGGTTTACTGAAGAAGGAGAAGGGACTAACTTATCCCTTGTATCCATTTCGCAATCAAGCTCTTATCATACTGATAACAGTTACCTTCTTCAACCTGACCTACATACAGTGGACTATCATTCTTATCATTTCTGGAGTAAATGTAATGCTTGAGTTCTGTGATATAAGGAGCTCATACCTTGGAAAGTCAGATAACAGGAGACTTGATAATGTCTGCAATAACAATATCTGATAACGCTTGAAATACGTGGGTCAGACGCTGTTCACGAAATTTTTCGGAGCCACAGGAAAACTTCCTCACATTCCTCACATTCTGCTTGGTATTTTGAGGGCCGGCAGCTCTGCTCGCTGACGACGACACCTGACGTGTGATCCAGTCATGTGTGTCAAGAAGTGTAACGCATCGCGTTATGTAACATCTGGGTAACATTCGACAAAATTTATAGTGATAGTATTTCAGCTTAACTGTATCTATTTATATGTTGTTTACTCCATTAAGAACTAAAATATAGAGTCCAATATATCCATTTTCTTTGTCAAATTATAATTCAGGCTTTATAGGGCTAATGGGATATGAGAAATAAATCTGCTGTAGGACATTAATAGTATCTTAATTCTTACCTTAATCTTAATATATGGAGGCAGGGCAATAAAGCGAGAGGGCTACTCTAGGATGGAGAGTCGAGTTGGAAAAGGCAGATGTAAATGAGGCTTAGCAAGGAGGGCGAATTTAGCGGCTCAAAACACCATGACTCATAACGGGAAGGTAGATTTTGCTGTTGATGTCCCGTTTACTAGGGAAACCTTCAATAGGGACACTCAAGCTGCGTGTGTGTGTGTGAGGGAGAGAGAGAGAGAGAGAGAGAGAGAGAGAGAGAGAGAGAGAGAGAGAGAGAGAGAGAGAGAGAGAGAGAGAGAGAGAGAGAGAGAGAGAGAGAGAGGAGAAAGTTTACTGCATAAAGAAATGTTTCTGTCAAGAGAGTTAACATATGGCGGGAAATTCTCTCGTTGGTGGGTAATTCTTTTAGTCTATAGGGAGACATTTTAATGAGGAGAGGAAAATAATGGGGAAGAAAAAGTAATGTTGAGGCCAGTTAGAATGGGGACGAAGATCTATTATGGAGAAAGTTACGGTGGAGAGAAAAGTTTGTAATAGGAGGGAGTTTGTGACCAAGATACGTAGAGATGAGAAAAGTTAGACCAGAGAATGAGACATGATTGGAAGCAAGTCATGGTGGGTAATGAGCAGTAACTGAAGAGAAGTTGTATACTTGTGAAGAGAAAGTAATATACGACAGAGGGAGGGACGGGTGAGGCAGTTGGACAGGAGCTGTGGAACTGATGGACATATGTAGATGGAGTGGTATCTTCCATCATGAAGGAAATACATCACAGTTTTGAGAACAAAAGAAGGCATTATGAAGGAAGGAAAAATGTAAATATTCAGTTTTTGTTATATTTTGGTATATTTTTTTGACCTTAGCTATAACCTGTGACTGAGACTTTGACTTACTTATTTCAGTTTATTCATCAGTTGATTTCCAGTGTCCAGATACATATATGTGTCGTCACATGTCTCTGGTCACATGTCGGATCCCAGGATATTATGACCACTCTATGACTATACTGCCGTAACTTAGATTCAGTGAACAAAATTTAGATATCAGTTGATGCTCTCATGTAGCTTGAGAACCGTTGACGAATGATAATCTCATACGTTCATGAGACATAGTTTGAAGACACAAGAAACGTTTGGTGATCTCACGTAAGTTGGTGTAAAATAACGTAAAGGAATTAAAAGGTTTAGAAACAAACGCTCGAGAAAATAAGGTTTGAAGCTGGCACTGCGATAGGACCCCATTTTCCTACACAGGGAGATAAGCGCGTTGGTTTACAGCTTGGTCCTTCCACAGCTCAGGCGCCTCACCGTACATAAAACAGTTGCCATTAATGAGAACATCGCTGGAAAAGAAAAAAAAAACATTTCCGTAAAAACGTCCGAGTTTGGGGCAGTGTATTGACGTTGAAGAAACAAGGATCACGAAATGAATATTCGTCATCTAGAATTCTTAAAGCTTGATATCTATATAAAGAGATGATTCTCATATCGTTAATGATAAGATTCAGAATACATTTCCATTTTTCTTACTTGCAATACTTGATCGCCAGTTAGCCACTGGCTAATGTAGACATAACACGTCAAAACAATTAGACCTTGTAGACGTCCTAATTATCCTTCCCCCCGAAATTAAACATCATTTTCCGTCCGCAATACAGGGGGTAGTTAGTGTAATGACATACATTCAGACGAAGTAATTTATTTCGCACATGAAAGACGATATTGTTCGCCTGTTGGAGCTGGGATATCATGCGGTATCAATTGGTCTTGTGATTAGTTTCGTGCCGATAAGAATGTGTCAACTTCGACGTTGGGAGAGTAAAACTACTAGTTAGTGTCCTACTGATTACAGGTGGAGGAATTCAGCTGAGCATTGAAGCGGATGAATGACCACTGCCTTCATCTTGCCCCGACCTCGTCCCTCATTGGGAGGAAAAATGAAGTGTTCCATTCCCACAGTCCTTCTATGCTATGCCTCAAGGTTTCATCCCAGTCCTTCTTCTTTGTCCTTACACAACTTCATTCATTCTTCTTTTTGCTGGTACTTCATTCGTTCTCCCTCAACTTCGTTCGTTCTTTCTCTCAGTCCTTCTATCTTGTCCTTCCACCGCTCTTCCCTCTCTGTGTCTCTTCCACTTCTCATTGCTTCTCCCTCACTCCGGCCTTCCTCTCTATCTAACATGCATTCCTTTTTCTTCTTTTTTTTTTAGCTTACCCTTATCCTTGAGATCCTTTCATATTCTTTTTCTTTTTTTCTTCTTTCTTCAGTTGACCTTACTCTTCTGTCTTCCATTTCTTTCTTTTTTTCCTTACTCTACCTCCTCTTGCCACTCCATATTTTGTTTCTTTATCATCTTCCTTCTCATCAATCCTTCAGTTCTCCTCCCTTGTTCTCCATCTAGTTTTCCATCCTTACCCTTCATCCTCTCCTTCCTCCTATCTCTTCCTTCCTACGCTCCTTCCTTCTATCCTCCATCTCTCCCACTCCTTTCCTCTTACTCTGTCTCAGAACCTGTGACAAATCGCCCTCATACCAACATCACCAGACGTAAAGAAACTGAACTGTCTCGCACACATTATTTCTATTTTTTCCTCCCAAGATTCCAAATATTCACACGGTCGCTGACGAGTCCATTCAGATATTCAGAGAGCAGTAAATGACCTCGTCAAAAACCAGTGAGCAAAGAAATTCCCAGGAAAACATAAGGAAGAGACAGGAATATATTAGATCCTGTTGGTGCATGGTATGCATGGTGGCCACACTGAGCCTGCTGGTGCATGGTATGCATGGTGGCCACACTGAGCCTGCTGGTGCATGGTATGCATGGTGGCCACACTGAGCCTGCTAGTGCATGGGATGCATGGTGGCCACACTGAGCCTGCTGGTGCATGGTATGCACGGTGGCCACACTGAGCCTGCTGGTGCATGTGATGCATGGTGGCCACACTGAGCCTGCTGGTGCATGGTATGCATGGTGGCTACACTGAACCTGTTGGTGCATGGTATGCATGGTGGCCACACTGAGCCTGCTGGTGCATGGGATGCATGATGGCCACACTGAGCCTGCTGGTGCATGGTATGCATGGTGGCCACACTGAGCCTGCTGGTGCATGTGATGCATGGTGGCCACACTGAGCCTGCTGGTGCATGGTATGCATGGTGGCCACACTGAGCCTGCTGGTGCATGTGATGCATGGTGGCCACACTGAGCCTGCTGGTGCATGGGATGCATGATGGCCACACTGAGCCTGCTGGTGCATGGTATGCATGGTGGCCACACTGAGCCTGCTGGTGCATGGGATGCATGATGGCCACACTGAGCCTGCTGGTGCATGGTATGCATGGTAGCCACATTGAGCCTATTCGTGCATAGTATGTATGCATGGTAGCCACATTGAGCCTATTCGTGCATAGCATGTATGCATGGTGGCCACATTGAGCCTATTCGTGCATAGCATGTATGCATGGTGGCCACATTAAATGTTAGTTACAGGGTAGAGGGAGAAAGACTGTAATGCAATGTTTCACCAAATAATGTTTTTTGTTCTTTGTATCGGCCTACAGAGTAATACAGGATATTCTTATTGTTATTATACTCTCAGTAAAGTTGTTCTGATGCTACAAACCTGTAGAGATATGACATCACACTGAACTATCATTACTTGTGGTGATTATCTTAAGAACTTTATTCTATGTTAATCAGTGAACATATAAGACAGGATTCGAATGATACTCTGTCTCAAGTAGGAAGAGTTCTTTAATAATGAATAGTTTAGAATAAATACATCTTCGACAATAGTGAGAGCGAGGCATCACTGTGATATTAGACCCATGTCAGTGAGATGCCAACATCATGGTGTCCTTCAGCCCAACAGATAAACTCAGGATGTGAACCGTAATGAAATGTTTCATGTCACCAGAGCTTCCCGAACCAACATGCGACAAATAAACCCGTCTGTGTGCCCGCCCCACATCCCATTGCTCCAAGTAATGCCGACAGGTCCATACCATCACGGTAGAAAATGAAATGCTGGCGGGAATATTCACGGCAACCCGTTTTCTTGGATGTGATGCATTACGAACTACATACCACTGAAAATATCTTAAACTATGATTCAAATATGACGTTATCCAATTCTTCCATACCCTCTGTCAGGGAACAGAACCCGCCATCATAGAAATGTTCCTGGGTTGGATGGCCATCTTGAGACGCTGAAATAGAAAGCTGGATATTCTTTCTTCTTTGGCTGATTTCACAGTGCAATAGCGAAGGTCATCAAGACCATGAGAGGGGCTCTTTTCCTTAGGTTTCGAAGCCTTGAAACGAAATAATTTAAGACCCTGAAATATTTACCCATTTGCCATTCCTGACCACAGATGTATCAGCCAAATTATGATTCACCACTTACATGCCCATTTTCTAGCTAACTTTAGGCTGCTTGCTACTCCCGTCAGGCCTGAGGACCCGATATTCTTTAGCAAATGGGCTGTTGGAAGAAGGACTTCCTGAGACCCATTGATGCTGCTGTCATGTATCTTGCAGAATTTCTTAAAGTTCATAGCAATGGAGCCATTACTTAGGAACATATGCGTAGGATCAGTAAGTCACATGTGGTTCTACTTGGTATGTGTCCTCACCACATGGTACTAGAATACGTCCCCATTCAGTTTACCCAGCACGTATCAGTAACCACTCATGAACTGGGTCACCAGCGGGAGGTGGAAGCCTCTCCCTGGCTTAGGTGATGGACGGTACAACTTCGCCAGTGGTGGATATTGAGTGTTTCTGGCTGGTTTCTGGAGGAGACAGATGAGCACCCAGCCCTCAGAAGCAGGGATCAGAGACACGAGAGAATGAAGGACAATCGGTGGGTTTTGGCTGGTGGGGAGGAGAAAGAGAGATGTATGCAGGGTAAGCTGGGGTGAAAGACGAGGGAGATTTTAGAGAAGAATTGGGAGGATTTTTGGAGGCAGGAGTGCAAGGTAAAGGTAAATGTGGTAGAGAATAAATATGGTGAGGAATAAAAGACGAGAATGTTGAAGTGTTGTGTATCTTAAGGTATGATAACTGGAGAACGAATCTGGATTACGAACAAAAGTTTAAACTAAAAAAGCAAATGTACAGGAGCAAAATTTGTGGATGTATGACCCAGAAATATTTCTTTTTCTTTCAATATTGGTCAATTCATCAAACTCCCAGGCCGCTAGAAGACATTAAATTCTGTATTCTTGTAAACATACTTTATACTAGACTCATCCTTCTTCAGTATATTATAATGGGCAGTGGGATGGGACACAGTAACAATGGAGTTGTGGGAAGGAAGGCGCCTCACGTCTTGGGAAAGACTGTGGGTGGACATGAGAGGGAGACTCAGCCCTACCAAGTCTTGCTATTAAAGTCTCGAGAACAAATTTTCTCTGGGCTTAATAACCTGCGTTCGTTTAGTCGTGACACTGCAAGTTAAGCGGCAGACTCATTGACGCTAATTAATTACTTCAAACTTCATGGGAGGAAAATTGGGGAATATCACAGAAGGAGGGCAAGAGTTTACGTATCATATTCAAGATGAAGTACAAGAGCGTGAGTCAGTGAGGAATAGAGAGAGAGAGAGAAAGAGAGAGACGGAGAAAGAGAGAAGAGAAAGAATATGTCAAGTATAATGAGATGCTAAGGAGGAGCCATTAGCTCATGTAGCAAATTTTCTGTCAAGAGGCAACAGTGACACTGAAGTATAACCTTACAGCAGGTGAGGTAACATTTCCCTACAGAGGTTCACGTTTAACACAGGAGTTAATGAGGAAGGACACGTAATGGAGAGGCATGTAAAGAGGAGGGGAGGTTGCAAAGGCACTTGAAGAACGTATAGGAATAGGGCTTTGTGATGCAAATGGAGACAGACGAGGGAGTCGTACAGTCGTATGGAAGGAGACAATGTATTGAAACGCATATGGCAAAGCTGCTGATAGGGAGGTGGCTGTGACGGAAGGTGCAATTTATGGTAGTTAGACAGATGGGTTTAGTGGACGGGAGATGTGGTTGCCTGGAGCTGCTGATGGAGAGGGCATGTTACTGGGATGGTAGTTGTGATGGAGGGAGATATACTGAAGGGGGAGATGGGTCTGGCAGGGATTTGTCGTGATGGGGAACGTTGTACATGTCTCATCTTCTCTGAAATCTGTTGCTGTTGAAGATTAACAAACGCAACTTAATTCATGGTTGAAGCTTACCAATTGCAGCTTAATATGTGGTTAAGACTTACTATACGTAACATAATACATGATTTAAACTTACGAAATATAGATATCATGGAGGAAGCTTACCAAACGTAGCTAATTCATGGTTAAAACATACTATAGATAGCTGAAACATGATGGAAGCTTACTAAACGTAGCTTATTCATGGTTAAATCTTACAGTACATAAGTGAAACAGCTAAAGCTTGTTCAACATAGCAGCATTCATGGATGAAGCTTAATAAAGCATAAGCTGAAATCGTGTGGTCTATAGTATGCTGTGGATGCCGCAGCAGTACGGTATACTAGCACACGTAGACCTGAATTTCGTTGAAAGATTCTGAAATCTGTTATCGAATCTTCGAAATGCGCTTTCAAACTTTTCTCGCGAATCACAACACAGGATTATCAATTCCTGGTTGATAAAGACACAACATATTCTGAGTAAGTCACCACAAGGGAAGGCTTAACCTTGTTTCCATGAAGTAATCTAATTTCCTCTCCACAGTGCCAAGGGTAATTTGGTGTAATCTAATGAAATTCAGACGATTATTATCGTTTTTCTCTCTTCCGAGGTTTTTAATCATGGGGAAAAAAATGTGTTATTTTCCTGATGGAACTCAGTTTCATACGATTATACAACCGTTTACGGAACGTTCCTCATAGAGTATGTGGATGTCCAGCCCTGAACTTGTGGGTTTATCTCTGCATGAAACTAAAGTAAGGGACGAGAAGAAACCAGATTGTCACCTGAGCGAACACTGTCCACTCTGGTCTTAACCCAAGACTCATGTGTGGTAGAGAAGGCTAATATCTTCTCTCAATCTTCCTTCTTCTATGCCTCTTCTCACTCCTCTCTTCTTGTTCTTCCATATCTCCCCTCCTGTCTTTATTGTCTGTTTTTCCTCGGCCTCTTGAAAGCGCTCCTCCTCAATGTATAACTTCAGACAATTTTCTTGTCTATCCTTCCGTCCTTCTTCTTTGTCTCTTCTCCAAATTTTATCAATTGCACTTCCTCCAAACCTCCTTTCTTGTACTTATCCTCTTCTTTGTCCCTCCTCCAATCGTCCTACATTATTTTTCCTTCAGTCTATCCTCATAATCTTTCCTCCTTTATCTCCTCTTTCTTCTTCTATCATTTCCTCCCTCATCCACCATTCTTCTTTCAAACTGTCCCACCATTATCATTCTTTGTCCATTCTCTAGTCTTTCTTTTTCGTGTCTAATTGCATCACTGCCACTCCTCCTGGCTGGCTAGCTATTGTCTCAGAGTCTCTGATAAGTTGTCGTAAGCGCTTGCTAGACGTAAGAAGAAAATTTAGTGATCTTTAAGACGAAAAATTACTGCTCATTGCAAATATCAAGCGAAGCCTTCGTGGTGTTACCAAAGGTGATAGTCATAAAAAAGAAAACATTTTAGAGAGAGAGAGAGAGAGAGAGAGAGAGAGAGAGAGAGAGAGAGAGAGAGAGAGAGAGAGAGAGAGAGAGAGAGAGAGAGAGAGAGAGAGAGAGAGAGAGAGAGAGAGAGAATCGTTAGAAAAAAGAAATGACTTGATATTTACTCACTAACGCGTAAGACAAGCCCGACCCGAATATAATCTTGAATTCACGTGTCGGTGGCGAGGATGTCAGGCGACTGGACTGATCAGTTTATATGTGGAGGCAGCTGGGAGGGGAATGTCTGCAACTCCTCTGATACACATCCTCCCTGATGGTTCTCAGTGCAGCGATACATTATTCATCTCGTCAGGGAACTGTTTAGAAAGATGGTCTCTTAGCGTCATGGTTAGGTTAAGTCATCAGGCCTTAGTATCATATACATAATCTTATCAAAATCTGTTGCTACACTACAAAGAAAAGTGTTAATTGATTGATATAGAGATTCACCTTATCCCAAGGATTGTAGAAATTATATAGATTCATTACAAATACATTTAAGATCACGCTTCCGAAGATATAGAGATAATCCTTTCCTTAGAATCGTCATGAAACAAGATACAGCAGAATAGAATATATTTCTGTGTAGGTTGCCTTAACATTTTCCAATACATCTTGTATTGAGATGCTCATATTTTAGAACAGACGTGGGTAAAGCAAGTAATTTCACGATCAAGCAACTTCTGTGAACAGACCACTGAACACTGGTTGTCTGTGAGGACTACATCCTGGAGGAGACAAGGTTTCCCTTCCTACAGCTGCAGGAAAGGTCCTTCAGGTACCTCAGTAGTGATGGTCTGTCGCAGTCACCTGAACGCTGAACTGTCCGACAAAAGCAGATAGTTTCTGAATTCCTCCTTTTTTTGTCATCACTAATCTCAGTACCCATCATTCAGTGTTACAAGCCCCCGTGTATAACCTTGATGAGGCAATAGTAAGTCTTATCAATAATTCACGTTCCTCACTGCACCTAGTGGCTCCCTCCCTCCCCACACGCTGACGACCACGTCAGCAGCATAGAACTAGGGTGCCAGCCACTGTTGTGCTGTCCAGTTAGTGTGGGAGGATTTCAATTACAGTGGAAATGGCCTCAGCCGCTGTTAAATGGCTCAAGCCGCAGCTGAAAGGTTTCATTTAAAGAACTGCCACAGTCAGATGACACTGGCCATTGTCCCCCAGTTGTCCCAGTTATTGCAGGAGGGGTCCAGTCACAGTTGGGATGGCACGAGACTGGATCGATAAGTCTAAAGCAATTCCCCAGAAGAGCCCAGGAAACTGTGGGAAAGACCCAGTTTCCGCGAAAGTGTATCAACAACTATTGCGAAAAAGCCACCAGTCTCTTGGGAATGTTGCCACTCTGGAAATGTCCTCAGTTTCTGGCTACACTTTCAGCCATGGTAGGAGAGTTCCACTCACTGTTTAGAGGGAGAACAAAGATGTGTAGAGATGAGTGAAGCCAGTATGAGGAGGATGCCCTACCCACCGTGTGAACAGGCTCATTCCTATGAGGGAAGACGACACCACAATGAGGTCCTCGAACCATGTAACATGATTCCTTCTCCCGTGTGCCTCGATGGCACTACATACACATTGAAGCGATCGAAGCCAGACTTGGAAGGCTGTAGCCCTTGTGGGAGATTCTTTATCACTATGGATATACATCTGCAGGACAGCTCCAGACCTTGTAGGAGGATCGTATAACCTGTATTGTAGGATCCATGCCTTTGTATGGTAGTGTCCTTTCCACTTACAAAATCTTCCGACTAAACTGGGAGGATCTTAGTGGGAAAGTCCGGGTCAGTCGCACTTAATGTAGGAAAGTCTCAGGAGCTGAGTGGTTATAAAAAGCTTCTGGATGATGAGAGCTGGTCATGGTCACTGTATACGACGGTCCCGTCCATTATGAGGTCGTGTCGTAGAAAATTGACAATCAGTAAGGAAAGGTGATAGGAAAATGATCCTATTGGTCTCTGAAGCCCTAATTACCACTGAGGGACAGCGACCTTTGACCTTAACTGGATCAACAATGACAAGACAACATAGATTATGGTCTACCACACTCACTGCTTGCATCTGTTGCTGTAAAATAGTTCGTAAGGTCATCACTTATTCAATCAAGAGATCCTCTTCCCTTTAACAAAGCTGCTACATCCGGTTGCTGAGACATTTCAAGGTGCTTCAGAAACACTATAACTAACGGATCAGTTCCAAGGTAACATTTTCTCTAACAACTGTGGATGAGAACGATGCAATCCTTCAGCGAAAGTTGTGGATTCTTCCAAAACTCTGACTCGAGAATTACTTGTGTTGGATATTGGAAAAAGTTGACGTGTGAGTCGGGGAACTGTCGTCAGTCTTGTTGAGAACTTCGTCTTCACATCAGTGACCCAAGACTGGAACTCGTGGAGGACTTCTGGCCGCAGGATTGGCTAATCTAGGACGCAGCTTCCAACTCCTGCCTTACCGACTTAATGAACAATACATAATACACACACACATACACATATATATATATATATATATATATATATAACATACAAACCTCCAACAGCCAGGATCGAACCCGGGACCCCTGTGCAAGAGGCAGGCATCTAACCGCTAGGCTATGGGCCCACAGCCTAGCGGTTACATGCCTGCCTCTTGCACAGGGGTCCCGGGTTCGATCCTGGCTGTTGGAGGTTTGTATGTTCTATGAAGGTGCGTGTTCATATGCACTTTATTCGTATACATATATATAAATATATATACGTATATATACAGTGTGTGTTTTGTGTGCGAAGTTTTTCCATGAAGATGTAGCCAATGAAGAGGAAACAACAATAAGTGACGAAAAATGCCAGGTGTATATGTTTATTCAGCTGTCATACGGGATATTACTTATGCAAATGATTTTGTGTTTTGAAAATTGATGAAGTAATTACTGTCACCCTGACCTCGCTGAGCTTATTATGTGGGATTTTGCTTGTAATGTCACTGCAGCTTCCCCATGTTAGGGTACAATTGTGTTAATGTCTGTGTGTCCGTCTAATACAGAAACATATAAACATACAAATAAATAAAGAACGGCTTATTGAATTCAAAGAGCCATTCGGTCGAAAATACATCGGTGAGGAATTAGTAAATTAGGGGATCATAACAGCTAGTAGTTAATCAATTACAAGGAAGCTTAAGATGCGTCTACGCTTTGGATAAGCACAAGAATGAAGTCTATCTACACAACACAGGTCAAAGTTTGTGGTGCATTATACTTCAAGTGATGATTCTATGGATACTATGTGATGCTATGTTACATATTGGTTGAACTGCAGTAGTGTTGTGTTGACATACGTTATGTATTTGATGGTAAACATTATGTGATATAAAGTTACATACTGGTTGAAGTACAGGGATACTGTGTTGACATATATACTGTGTATTTAATTGTGAGCAATAAGTAAAAAATATTATTTTTTTTCACGTTGGTTGCGTTACAGTAATATAGCTGTTGACATACACATAACGAAGGGAAACTAAACTGTTTGCTTAGCTGTTCACTCGTTCATGGATTGTTTATGGCATACATAGTGGTTGGCATAGGACAGTTCCTGCGTCTGTACGAGCAGTGGTTGGTGCGAGGTGGTTGTGTGCGGCGGACGCCGGTCAGGCGATCGACCCATGTAGGAAATTTATGTAGTGGCTGTGGTCAGGTGGGTCACAACCTCGAAGGTCACGGGAGTGTGTGGATCGTCGTTGACAATGAGGTGAATGCAGCTCCAACACAGTCCTCTCGGGTGAGTTACCAGTTCGCTAGTTCACTGTTAGAATGATCTAATTTGTATGTCTATTTCAAAATCAAATTCGCTGGAGGTAGATACCCGTGTGTGATGATGGTAGTTCTAATCAGGCATAATCCAAGCTAAGGGGGGTGGGTGGTGGTTGCGGGGTTGGGGCGGGGGGAGGGAGAGGGAGTGAGTGAGGGAGGTCAGGTCGACATGTTTACCTGCAGGCGGCCAGGGAGCGCCACTGACACACGTCTTACCTCATCGAGGGTTGGATGTGTGTGTGTGTGTGTGTGTGTGTGTGTGTATGACATTTTAGTACCCTCCGTAACACCTCAGTCGTTGAGACATGTCCCTCACCCATCACCAGGGCCGCCTACACCAACCACAACACCTCCACTCCCACTCCCTCACTATCTACACTTCCTGATCGTCGACCCCCTCCTTATACCACACAGTCACCCTCTCCCCTACACGAGCAGTGTTCACTAAGGGCCTATCATTCTGAACCTATCATTACCCTCAGCACTTTCACTGTACTTTAAAGTCCCTCTCTTAATGATAAATAGCTTACACGCCTGAGAACTAACTACAGTACAGCTGGTCTTAACTTTGGCTTTACAATGAATATAATCATGCTTTCTCGTACAAATGATCTTTCCCATTGTGTTTTGAGAAAATTCTTTAGTTACCCTCCTTTTTTGTATAATAACCCATGCTAAGTATTCGCTAATTTTTACGTCATTTACTCGTTAATGTTACGAAGAAATAATTGTATATGACATCCCCTTCTGTTGATGATTGCAGAAATTAGATCACTCATGTGTTTCATTGCAGTATTAACCTCACATTTCATCATAGTAATTCATTCTCTGGTTTAACAGTTTGAAAAAAATGTAATTAGTATTTGAAATATATTCTCTTATTTTTTCTTCTGCACTATTTTGACATTATCTCCCTTTTCAATATGGTGAATTATTTTCCATGATCATAATCTTTCCTTCAGGAAGTAATCCCTAAAAAGAGGAATCTGTCATTTGTAAAAAGTGCTGTAGTGGTTTATAGATTTTTTGTTTGTCGTGGAAGTAATTACTGATGTAAATGATTTTGCATTTGGCGAACCAGTCATGTTATTACTGCTGTCCTCCTCCCACCAGACGCATTATGTGGGATTGTCGTATGAATGTTCATCGGCTTTACTGTATCCTGGTTATGACGTGTTGGTCGTAATTATCATTTGTACGTTGTGGGAAGAGCGCTTCACACTCGTTGCTCGAGTCTCTTAACCTTGTGTATATATACCACATCTTTATTTCAATGCACGTGCGCTCACACATACACAGTGAAAAAAGGAAAGTGAAAGGGGCACTAGAGATGACCAAGGCATAATTCTAATGCAGATATAGTGATGTGTATGAAAAGTGCGGTGAGGATGTAAAGAAACAGAGATGGGATGAAAGATGGTAAAAATTCGGAATGTCAAATTGCTTACAAAATCAGCGAGTGTGTGAGGGAGGTGGGATGAATGTCATGGAGAATTACTTCCATTAGAAGAGCTGGGGAAACTATAAGGGCTGAGGGAATTAGAAGAGCTGGGGACGCTAGAATGGCTAGGGAAACTAGATGGGTTGGGTAAACTAGGAAAGGTTTGGGGAAACGAGAAGGGTTAGGAAACCAGAAGGGCTGAGGTGGGTAAGGGAAAGGCTGGTAATCTCCCTGGAGCAGAACCAAGTGTGTGATGGTGGCGTGGTGGTCGTGGATGGAGTGTTGGGCAGGCAGGATGTGGGAGCTTCACTGGAGTGAGGCCAGAGTGCTGGAGGGTTGGGTCGATGATGAGGTGATCATGCCCTTGTAGAGGGGCAGACGTGTTAACATACGAGTACTGGGATTAATTTGAGATTAATTTATTAAGCCGCAAGGGGGGGAGGGGGGAAGAATTATGTGGCACAGATCAATGAAGTTGGAAAGATTACAGGTAATTTGTTGATAGATGAACAAGGTAGATTTATCGAGGACTAGGGTTGTAACGCATCAAATATTGACGGGAAGAATAACTGTAGGGACGGTGCTGGAATAACAAAGCCTCTGTGAAGCATTGATGGAACTGCCAAAAAGCGTGAGACACAGTAGGGGCCGCGGAGTTTGTGGAATATTGATGAAGTCGTGGAAAGCTGCAAGGTTTTACTGTGAGGGAGAGAGAGAGAGAGAGAGAGAGAGAGAGAGAGAGAGAGAGAGAGAGAGAGAGAGAGAGAGAGAGAGTAGGTTATCATATCGACAGGACCTCTGCAGTAATAAGCAATCTGGCTGAAGGTTAGGGTGGGTGAGACAGGAGTGTACTGTACCCTAGAGGGTGTTTAATCTCTTCATGGCGGGAGCTGTGAGGAAGGTGCTAGCAGGAATACAGGGAGAGGGATAACATTAGAATACCATGAAAGAGAGAGTGGCATGTGAGGGGTGCAGCTGTATGCTGATGACACTGTGTTAATGGTGCAGACGGGAAAAATTACGGTAAGAGAATCAGGAAAGGGGATGCAAACATATTCAGGTATGATTACCGTCCCTTTGGCAACTCATTTAAGTAGGTCAAGAAGATCAGCGGTCTTAGGATCGAACCCCGTGGTACGCCACTCATGGCTTTAACCCATTTCAAGTAAGGTTCCATTGGTATACGCTCTTTTTACTTTTTTCATCCAAGGTAATTGTCTATCTGCCGAAGTGATCTCTCCCCCTATTCTCGCCCGAAGATCCAACTTCTTTAACAATCTCGTATATGGTTGTACACTGTCCTAGCTCTCTAATGGTCTAGGCACACAATCATCTCATCCTTCTCTTTTCTCTAATGCGGAATCTCACGCTTTCATTGATGTCTAAGAGAGATTTTACCTATGACCTCCTTATCCTATAACCGTGTTGTTTCTCGGCTCAAAAGACGTCTCCTTTGCAATTCGCTTTTGAAGATCTTTTCATTGTTTTGCGGACGACACGCGTCAGAGAGATTGATACGGAGTGCAACGAAGTTTCCTGATCTCCATTCTGAAATATGACGATGCTCTTTTCCATTCCCTTAACATTACGACCTCCTCCAGTGACAGAGTGTTCAACATTGACTGTCTGTTTGTCTGTCTGTTTCTTCTGTCTGTGTCTATATCATCTCCTCCCGTCTGACGCGCTGTTTAGTAATACATATCCTTCTTTCCCAACAGATGGATGGAGCGGCTGTGACATTAAGCGACGCAGGACTGACCTGGTGACCTGTGGGCACCCCTCACCCCTTGGTGACCCAGTGGTGACCCTGTGGTGACATCATCACCTCCCTCCTGGACACCTGGTCACGTCAGGACCTGGTGAGAACCCCTGGGCACGAGGCAGTAGCCAGCCAGCTGGTGACTGAGGCCAGATGACCAGGTTCCTGCACCTCACACTGCTCCACCTTCTCCATGCCTGGCGCCACTCCCAGGGTGCAGCAGCCCTACCAGGTCAGTGGTCTCCTACCACACTGCCTCTACCACACTACCAATACCATACTGCCTCTAACACACTACCAATACCACACTGCCTCTACCACACTACCAATACCACACTGACTCTACTACACTACCACTACCACACTGCCTCTACCACACTACCACTACCACACTGCCTCTACCACACTACCACTACCACACTGCCTCTACCATACTACCACTACCACTTTGCCTCTACAACACTACCACTAACACACTACCTCTACCTCGCTATCACAGCCACAATATCTTTACCTCGCTACCACTACTACACTGCTTCTTCACTATCGCTACCACACTGTAAATCTCTCATCATCATCACCACACTACCACTTAGATAGTTAACTAACACCCTACTAGTCACACGCTACCAGCACAATCAAATACCACACAACCTAGCTACACACATACTACATAATTTGTACAAACCACAGAGTACTTCTGTGTCTGACACAATGAGATCTGACACTTCAAAATCTATTTGAAATTCTTTTTTTTTTTTTTTTTAGAAATGAGTGCAGAGTATTTTTGACGTATATACAATTTTTATGAATACCTCAGCCAGAGCTGTTGGTACAGAAGAGGCTCAGAATGCTCCTGTGATAAATATAGCAGTTGTTGTTTGTTGTCGTTCTAGCATCATATTTTGCACAGCCTCTTTGATTCTCATCCGGACTAAGTCTTGCTCCCTACGTGCATTATAATTATTTCAGAAAAGAGAGAAAAAAATATCCGGATTTTTATGAAACAAATGTTATATCTGTGGCAGATTTTGTCGTGGGTGTTTACAGGAATGGGGAGAATTGTTGTGGGTGTTAACAGAACTGGGGAGAATTGTCGTGGGTGTTAAGAGAGCTAGGGAAAATTCCCTGTAAAATGATTCTCATTCAGCATCCAGGCCAGATCTCTCTCCACCATCTCCCCTCATATTTCCCGACCATAGTCCTCTCTTCATCCCTCTCCTCTCGTTCCTCTTCTCCCAGTAAAGTCTGCAGGAAGTACACAGATAAAGAAATAGTTGAACTGATGAATAGATAAATGAAAATGATATACGTAATGTTGCACTTAGGATGAAAGAGAAGGTTTTTTTGTTATCAGATCCCAGTTACTGCAGACCAATACTACCATGGAGTTATCGCAAACTCGCGTTGTGAATGTTTACCCCCGTAGCAATAAGCATAGCTGGCGCGCTTTTGACGATCAAATCTCTTTTCCGGGGGCAAAAATGCTGCTCTGAGGTACTGTTACCTACGACCTTAATCCAGAATTCTGGAAATGTTGGCCACCTTTCCATAAACAACCATGACGAGATAGAGTTCTCGAACATAGCGTTAGTGAACGTGTTCTGGCCGTCCCTACCATGGCGAGGCCAAGCAAGTGTTACGAAGGATCTCGTGAGCAAAGAAGAATTAGATCCTTTAGCACAACAGCAGGAGGCGCTGCACCACACAGTGTTGAGACTAACAACATCGACAACACTGGAGGTTTACTGCCCTACACCACAGAGTGTTGAGACTAACAACAGTGACAACACTGGAGGCTCACTGCCCTACACCACACAGTGTTGAGACTAACAACAGTGACAACACTGGAGGTTTACTGCCCTACAGGAGTGATGATGACTGATGGTGGATGTTGGGGGTGATGTATAGATGGGGAGATTATACGAGAGGACAAGCTTATGACAGGATTAACTACATCTAATATCCATTCCGAGTTTGCTCTTTCTAACCAGAGCTGGTGGAGAAGGGCGTACACCACCCCACCTCGTCTCCCCCTCAACCGACTCTGTTGCCTGTCAGAGCAACACCGTCTGTGCTCCAGCATCTTACGTTGGCGTCGTTACCTATGGAATGTATCGCTAAGATGAGATGCTCATACGGGTCTGTTGGTAATGAAGAGTATTACAGATATTCATATCTTGACTGATTTCCTCTCGAGTTTCCTTCTGATGACCTTCAGAGAAAAACATCTACCAGGTGATAATGTGACGATAGATAAACAGAAGAAATATTTCATTTATTAAAAGGAAAGATAAAGTTAGATCTGATCTAGATTGACGAGCACTCACTCATTTCTGTATCGCTAGAAAAGGAAAAAGACGATTAAAAACGATATTCCAATCTAATAAGTTTCCAAGGACAAAATCATTTGCCTCGAAAACAAATTGGTGAGTGAAGTTATTCTATGAATATGACAACTCATACCAATCAATATGATCTCAGATATCACACGAAGAGGAGCAAATCTGCCTCAGTGATGAGGACGCCTTCACTAAATACTATATGACCCAACAAGCTTGGGAGAAAACTGATAGTATCACTATGATCAAAGACCAAAGTTTGGTTCTAATCTTCACGAAGTATGGCCTCCAGTGGCCTGACCATAGAGATGTGAGGACGCCGTGCGCCTGTGTTCACTCCCAGCCAAGTTAACGCAACTCGTGGGAGTCAGGAAGTCCTCGAGTGACCTCCCTGAAGATCAGAAGCCGAGTGGTGGTCCAGAGGTCCACACTTGACACGCCAGAGAGCAAGGACCTCCTTCCCTCCTCCCCTCACAGGACTGGCTACGAAGCCCGCCCCCCAAGACCTCTAGAAATACATGGGTCTTCTCACACAACAAGGATGTGGTCTGCTAGTAGCTCTAAGATCCTGTCTGCCCATAACCTCGTAGACTAAAGACCCTCACAAGACCTAATAGAAGGAAGCGAATCCTCCCTTTGACCCGCCAGAGAGCCGCCCGCCTCCGGAGACGAGGTGGAGAGTTGGGTTAAGTAATTAGGTCGCCTGCGGCTGAGACGGTGTCTGGAGTGTGTGGCCTGAGGTTCAGCGTCTCTCGTCCTGCCTCACCAGTTAACGGTGGATGGAGGGGGGGTTCTGTCCAGGTAGCCACTACACACTTATTAGTAGGGTTAATCTGGCCAGCCACTACGGTATCTAAAACTCAAACTGAGTTTCAAAAGATCGTTTTCTGACCTATCTTCTGCTTATATACCTGTTGTTCATTACGGATATTATAACCGCAGGTCTTAAGGTAAGAAATGATTCTGACAGATGTTACTTACCAGAACAATTATATATATTATCAGAATAATTACTAATGGAGTTATGGATAATTTCCTGGTAATTGTCGAATAACAGCACTTCCTCTCAGTGGGTTAAAGCATCATTGTGTTCCCTGTTGCTCGTTTAGCTTGTTGTTATGAGAGTGTTCGGCGTAGATCAGCCAGACCATTGGTTGGTATTTCATCACAGGATAATGACTCCTTCACCCACTGGTTATTGAACCAGGATCTGGTGGAGACCAGAACTTGTGTCCTTCTGTTGTGATTGTTGCTGCTGCAGAGCAGACATATGGGTTATATATCCAGAAACCTTGTGGCCATACCCTGGTGCAGGATATCCCCATCACTCATACATATCAAAATGAATAATCATGAATACATCCATTACACTTAAGACAACACCCCCTGCCACGTTTTCTATACATCTCGTTCTGAATATAAAGGTACTACGTAAAAACTACGACTGCAACGTGAGTTGACCTGAGTGGATCTCTTCCACTTTGCCTTTGGCAGTGAGAAATGGGGAACAGAAACATGGTTTCCAAACTTCACAGACGCGACATATGTATATACAGTAATTTTCCAGCCTTCTGAACGCTAAAGAATTTCATATCAAATCCTCAGATGCACACGACAAATATTCAGTCCACTTTTGAGTGTAAAATTGTAAGAGAAATGCCAAATTGTGTTTATCAACTCACTGCATATTACTGAAGAGTTTGATAAGTTTAGAATCCAATTTGTGATATAAAAGGTTATTCAATGTAATATGAAAGTGTAGTATAAACATGCTAGTGAATATAATGCAATTTTATCATCCACAATTCACTTTATCTCTTTTATCTTCTCTCTTCTAAGCAAACAGCGTGTGACCTAGCATTTTCTGTTCCCTTCGTTAATATCCTGACACCCCAGTGCCTGCTCCCTTCGTCAGCATCCAGCACTCTCTGTTCCCTTTGTCAGTGTTCTCACACTCCCTTCGTCAGTATCCTGACTCTGCAGTGTCTCTTCCCTTCTTCAGCGTTCCTGAACCAACACCTCCTGACACTGTACTGTCTCTTCCCTTCTTCAGCGTTCCTGAACCAACACCTCCTGACCCTGTACTGTTTCTTCCCTTCGTCAGTGTTCCCGAGCTTGCTGCCGCCGACGACAACGACGCAGGTGGGTCCCCCAGCCGAAGAGGTGACTGTGTACCCGCCTCCAGCCACCGTGTTCACACAGCAGAACAATACAGAGCTGAGGTCCCAGGTGGGCACCACAGCTGTGCTCCACTGCGTCGCCCACAACGTTGGCGAAAATACCGTAAGTGGCTAACAACAACTTTCATGATTACCCATTGATTACTCATTGATTACCTATATGCGTGTATAGGGAGGGAACTTTTACACTCGTAGCGCCCTACTGATTATCCCATTATATTCATCATGCAGGTATTTTGAGTCGTTCATTGATGCTCTCATTTACTTCCTGTACAGTTCGGCTGCTGAAAAAAAAAGTGTTTCCCTTATCTCTATACCTCTGCATAACTTCTGGTTGTGTCCTCTTCTGGACTCTTTTCTGATATCGAAGAACTGGTTTATGTTAAGTCGTCCTAGCGACAATGAAATCTATATTTCAGTATCATGTCTCCTCTCATTCTTCTTTCTTACGAAGGGGGCAGACCTAGGCATTCCTCCTCTCTATGTGATCCACTGTGATCAGGTCTGGAAGCAGTCTTCTTCAAGGTTTTCTTTGGGTATTTCCAGCAGTTTTATATGGCTGCCCAGGTAACGACCCTTATAATATCCCTGGATACCAATGGAACTTGGTAGATCTGCCTGAGGATATGTGTAATATATATATATATATATATATATATATATATATATATATATATATATATATATATATATATATATATATATATATATATATATATATGTACAGTACTTCTTGGCTTAGGTATAACCCAGTCAGGATATAGTGAATGGGTAAGTGTGAGACAGAGGGAAATCCCGCACTATTGTTAGAGCTGTGAGAGTAATTTTTTAACCAGGAACCCTCAGGTCAACACGAATTAAATGGAAATGTGAGCACTGGAGGGACGAAAAATGAAAGCACATTTTAGGTGGTTCTGGCCACAGTTTTCCCCGGCAAAAGTTTTGACACAGTGGGTTTAAAACTGCAGTGCCCAGTGCCCTCAGAGCAGTCGTTTTTTGCTGCCACCAAATGACAAAAAATCGTTAGAGTAAACTTAGATAACAGAACAGAAGATAGCAGAATGGAAGATAACAGAATGGAAAATAAGATAATGGAAGATAAAAGAATGGAGGGCAAGCGGAGCAGTACATAAGAGAATGGGATGTAACAGAATAGGAGATAACACAACGAGTGATAACAGAACGGGAGATAACACACCGGGTGATAACAGAACGGGAGATAGCGAAATTCAAGGAATAACGGATACCGTAACTCTCGATTTCTTGATAAACGAATAAGACTTGAACTTTTCTTTCCAAGAATGTAGGTAAATCTTTCTTTTTTCTTACGTCGTTTCCTGATACAAGATAAACCCCCTTGAAAAGTGTAGATTCGGTAAAACTGTTATTTCAGCTTCCAACGCTTCTGTAAGTGCATCACCACTTTAGTCCAGCCAATGTCAAATTCTGTTAAAGCAGGGTGTCTGTTGCTTGCTGGGGGAGGATATCAAACGCCAGTGATAATGTATCAATCCAATTGTAAGTGAAAATGGGTTGACTATACGAACAAATCTCTCAGTATAGTAGCAAAAGATTTTGCTATCATTTTTCGTGTACATTTTGGTCATGATGCGTATTGCTTCTTCAAGGTTTTGGACCAACGTGAAACATAAGAATTCACAATGACGGACTGAAACGTCTGTTTCAACACGGATTCGAAGTCTGTTTGTTATCATCCGCAGTTTCATGTACAACCCGGAATGAAGTAATAAAAGACAACAGGAAGGAAACTGGTAGAGGAACACAGGAGCTACAGGCCAGGTCATGTTCAGGGAGTGACCTGGGAACGAGTTCCAGGTCATGGTCAGGTAGTGACCTGGGAGCGAGTTCCAGGTCATCGTCAGGTAGTGACCTGGGAGCGAGTTCCAGGTCATGGTCAGGTAGTGACTTGAGAACAAGGCATACGAAACGCTTGATGAAAATGTTTCGGTACAAATTAATTCCCTTATCATACCTTATCATACCTTATCATACCTTATCATACTTTATCATACCTTATCATACTTTATCATACTTTATCATACCTTATCATACCTTATCATACCTTATCATACCTTATCATACCTTATCATACCTTATCATACCTTATCATACTTTTCCCTTAAATAGATTCAGGCAATTGACGCCCTGGCATGATGCTTTACAGAACCTATTAATTTTAGAAGTAATAAAGTTAAATCAGCATTTGTTGCCGCAGATACTACTTTATTTCTAAGTGAAGGCAAAGATGATCTTGATTCCCGTATGTGATCCCTTGTTCACTTCCGATCTTGACCTGACCTGACCTGACCTGTGATTACTGAGCCCACGTCCCTTCTCCTACCGCGTATAATCTGTGTCATTCTGCCATATAAATCATAGTGATTCCCAGTAAATGTATATATGCGTAATACTAATACACAGGGTTGCAAATATTTTGCGAAAACGTCTTTAAGAATCAGCCAAGCTGAGAGGGCTTATCACACGTCATCCTCGAAGATGGGAGGTATTCCGAGGTGCTCCTCAGACCGAGAGACTTTGAGGAGGAGAGGAGAGTTATTTGTATAGATTATGGTAAATAAAGAAAGAGGAAGATTACGTAGGACGCAACTCATCTTCTTCAGAGAGGTTTCATGTCACCAAATACGTCAGACTCAAGACTCCCATAAAAGAAGAGATCATTGACTTAATAGTTCAAAAGCTGTAGATTTATATGACCAGCCATAGTGAAATATATCAATTCATACTAAGCATTCCAGTCTGACCAAACGCTTGACGTAAAAACATACACACAAATCATACTATAGAACTCATAAGCTGAATATATTGAGTATATCGTAAGGTAAACATGCGTAACACGTCACATGAGGAACACATAAAGCGGCAGAGTAAGACACGAGACGTATCCCAATAGTCGTGTGTATAGCATAACAAACACGTCATGCACTAAATCAAACTTAACGCTCTATACATCAAACCAAACACGTGGTAAACATACCAAGCCAACCTGACGGTAAAGACGTACCAAGGAATGCGTACACACATACAGACACACACACACACACACAGAGTGCCTCACACACCCATTATTTATGCTAGGAAAGGAGACAACTTCGAGCGTGTAGGCTCTAATTTAGGCTTGGGTAAACACATCAAGTTGCAGGACGTAATATAGGATCCTCAGCATTGAGTCTAAGATGATAAAGTAAGGAACATTAGGGGGAAGGCCAGCCACCATGAAATGCTGTCAACAGATGGATATCTTGGGGGAGGGGGGGTGGGGGTGGAGCCTCGCTTATCGTATCAGGCCAGAGACCAAGATAAGGAAAGGACCAGAGGCCATGATAATGAAGAAAACCAGAGGCCATGATAAGATGCGGATCAGAGACCATGATAGACCATGATTAGACACCATGATAGAAGGCAGAACAGAGACCGTGATAAGGAGCAGGACAGAGACCATGACGTACTGTCTACAGCCAGCGGCAGGTGCTCGTCCATCAGAGAGGGGCAAAAAGGTGACATTCCATCCCTGGAGTGATCCTGGAAAGATCCTCACCTGACAATCATCCATGTGTGATTCAATCTCTATTGACCCACTGGTGATATGCGAGGTTGAACAACGCTGGCGGTGGATGTTAGTGTCTCATCCTTAGCCCTAGGTTAAGGTGGGAGTGAGGCTGAAGGTCTGGGGTGCAGCAGGAGACCTGGGGTGAGGTGGTAGGTCTGAGGGGAGGCGGCAGGTAGGGGGAGAGGAGGCAGATCTGGGGTGAGGGTTGGTGAGGGAGAGCAGGACGTATCAAAGGGGCTGGTGGACTAAGCAGAATGCAGGGGAAGACTATATCTATAAACCATTCTATTAATTCTAACCATCGTATGAGAGAAGGAGTTGTATAGTCTCCACAATAACAAATGTTCTTAATGTCAGACAGAGCCATATTCAGTTACCCAAAACACAATCCTTCGTCTCCCAGCAGTCACCTCGTGCATCATACACACACACACACACACACATCTCATCTCTCGTTTCTTAATATTTCAGTAGACAGTCAAGCCGCTTTCCTCCCGCCACTTAGCTTCACCTAAGCTCTTATAAGCTCCTTATATTTTGTAATAGTGTAAGTAAGTATCTCTCATACGTTTTCCTATCATTCTCATCATCGTACAGTATGTGATGATGATGATGATGATGATAATGATGATGATGATGATGCCACTGTTGTACCGTCCCTAACGCTGATCATGGGGACATGACGGATGTCTGATAGTCAGAGGCAGTCAGTCAGTACACTGAGCGCGATGATACGGTACTTGGGTACGTTCATCCGGACCTTCATCTGTCTTCTGAGGCTTAGGTTAAAGGTCACACCGTCAGGCGTGAGAGCTGAATTCTTAATCTCAAGTGTCACCCCAGTAAGGTTAAGTCAATGGGCTTTACTATGGCTATGAAACTGAAAATATACTAATGAAGTAAAGACGTGTTTGACAGGCAGCTGAGTAACCTACTTTCTAAAGTTCTTTGAACATATAAAGAAAAACATAACGTTTTAAAATCACTGAAGAGAATACAGCAGTTACGTTACTATGAATACGTCAAACACTCGGGACAAAAGGGAGTTATACATCACACTGTTGGTCGCTCAATGCTAGGCTCAGACCATAGCGATAATTGATGGATATATTCCCTCAAAAAATGAAGCCATAATCGCAGAGGAGAAATCCAACCAACGTTCTAGAAAAGAGGCCATTAATTACTGCTTGAGAAATGAGAGATAACGAAGAGAGATTTAATAAATAATCTTAAAACTTTTGTGGAAGTATTCATGAGAGACTCCCACGTACCTCATGTCAAATTTGGGATTTCAAGAGCTTAAGAAATTCCATTAATAATTGTTTTTAACTCCAGGTAGACCTAAGTGTTTAAACGCTTCATACGGAGAGCGTTACTGAATATCAAGTTGTGACGGTTTAAGCGTTTACTGTGCGTCCATTATTCATATATATATATATATATATATATATATATATATATATATATATATATATATATATATATATATATATATATATGTTAGTCTTTGTTTCCGCTCATTATCCCCTTTCTCTGTGTCGACCAAGGCTATCATCTCTGCTAGTTGCACCAGCTCTTCCCTCACAATCACATATCATGTCCTGTTGCTTTATATAACCTCACTTCTCTGATCTGGCCTAATTCTTGCATTTCCTTTGACATTGTCTTACCTGGAATGACCTTGCCTCACTTGGCCTCGCCTTGCTTCACCTTGCCTCGTCGTACATGACCGTGGTGCACCGCTTCACCTATCATGCCTCTCATACTTGCCTTGGTTGACATCTCAATGTTGCCTCACTCTCCCTCAGGTGTCCTGGATCCGTCGTCGGGATTACCACCTCCTTACCGTAGGATCACAAGCCTACAGCAGCGATGACAGGTTCCAAGTTCGCTACATCAAACAGGAAAATGTAAGTAATTGATATCTTCCTCAGATTATAAGTAATTAATATCTTCCCCATAAGCGATAGTTATCTTCTTCCTCTTAAGTAACTGATATCTTCTCCATACTGTTAGTAAGTGATACCTTTCACCATATCATATATAAATGATATCTTCTTCCTTATATCATAGGCAATTCATATATTCTTTCCCATATAAGTAATTTTCATCTTCCCTCTTCCCCATATCATAAGTGATTGTCATCATCTCTATATTATCAGTGATTGATATCTTCTTCCCCCATACTTTAAGAAATCGATATCTTCCTCCCTATATCTTAAGTCATCTAATGGTTCTTTGTCACTCACTCCTCACACTACTGTGTAGCAACTGCATCCCCTTGTGTAGTGACCCCTAGTGTCGTGTACCCACAGTGAGGTGTACCATTAAGTCTTCACCGGCGCTGTGTAGCAATAATCATCACCTTCCCATATCATTAGGGGAGAATAGAGCCTCTTAATGCTTCTGCCGGCTGCTGTAGTCAGTAACAGCGGCAGACAATGATGATGATGGACGTAATGGCTCTTATTGTTCTCCCAAAGGACTGGCAGCTTCACATCCGCTACGTGCAGGTCCGGGACGACGGTGTGTACGAATGCCAGGTCTCCTCACACCCGCCAGTCAGCCTCTTCTCCACCCTACATGTCTTGGGTAAGTCCTACTCTCACTCGCACGTCAAGCTTCTACCTCCTCCTCCTCCACGTCGAGCCTCTACCTCCTCACCCTCCATATCAAGCCTCGACCTCCTCCTCCTCCACGTCAAGCCTCTCCCTCCTCGCCCTGCACTTCAAGCCTCCACCTCCTCGCCCTGCACGTCCTGACGACCAGAAATCATCCAGACTTGAATTAACCATCCCATCCCCCTCCTGACCTGGCAAGACTTTTCATGACACAAAGACTTTACAAGTCTCAGGTGATGTTCCACAGAACGTCGACAGATTGAATCTTCCCCTCACATCCCACTTGACACCTCCAGGGTCCTAAAGACACATTCCTCCGATATCCAGGTCATATATCACAGTCGAAATCGTGCAGAACAAATACTTGTTTATCGCCAGGACCTGCAAGGAACCAAGATTACCTACAAGCTCTCTCCCGGCAGGGAAGACCTGAACATCAAATAGGGTCTGCGTTGGAGCTGCTATCGTAGTAGCGATGTATGAAACTGCTATATTGTGTAGACTTGATTTAAGACGTCTGACTCGCCTGGACTCGTGTGTAGCATCATAACCCATGCAGGAAAAGGAATCTAGCAGTTCCAAAAACATTTTCAAGACAAAATCTGGTGTAGAGTTATGAGTGGCACAACGACGGTGTTTGTGTTACGCCACGGTATCATCCGTACCACAACTGGTACAGCGGTCGGTGTCGTGCTGCAGTACGTTAATGTGACACTCTGACTTGTGCAGCAGGAAGAGTGTGTAGGATCGACCGAGCCTTGTGAGGTACTAAGACTTAGGATGCTGTTCTTAGGTATACATATAACTCTATCATTGACGCCATCAAGGACTGTGTTGTGTGCCTGTGTAATGTTGAGTTCGAACTATCATGAAGACTTTTGCAGCGTCAGGCGTCAAGACAATACAGCTTCAAAACAAGTGCAGCACCAATGGAAGCGGAGTACAATAAAGAAGTGTAGGGTAAACCTAACGCCCAGATAACTGGTCTGGTTCCCATAGGCCACTGGCTTTATGACCTGTTTTAGGGGGTCATGAGATGAGAACTCTTTTCATACATGTGTCTGTTACCCACACACGTTCCTTGCTCAGATGGAGCGTTTCTGACCTTATCTACTCTACTGCCTGAGGACCATCTAGGTTATCAGTGTATTTGTATGTATTCATGTATATATACAGCTGCATCGAGTCCATCTAAGTTGGTGCAGATGGTTGCCAAAACGGCCCCATCCCTACCACTGAGTCTATCAGTAATCAGTAGACAGCCACCTTACTGTCTGTGTTAGGACTGTCTGTCTAACCCTCTCCCTGTCCCTATCTGTCTGTATCCTCACTATTACGTGGACTTTGTATATTTCCAGCTTCTTTCTCGTTGATGTTTACCATCATTATCATGATGCAGGTGGTGTGGGGGTTATCTTCATGAACGGTGAGGATGGCGGCTGGTGTCTGCGCTTTGAGATATGCGTGAGTGACATTTTTCAGTGAGTGGTGGCCTGGGGCACCTGATAGAAAGGGTGAGAAGGAGGGAGGAAGGGAGGAAGGCAGGGAGAAGGTGGGGTGGTGGGAGAGAAATGAGGGATGGGGGGACAATAAGGGATATATATGTAGGGAAAATAACAATAACACATTTTCTTTGTGGCCACAGAGGCGACGTCAGAGATCCTGGGTGGACCGGAGAAGTACATGACGGTGGGGAGCTCGTTGAGGCTGGTGTGTGTACTTCGTGATAACACCCAACCACCCAGCTTCGTCTTCTGGTACCACGACGACCAGATGATCAACTACCATGCCACTAGGGAGGTAAGTGTCCTCCCTTCGGGTAACATAATACCACATGAACAACCACTGAGTTACTGTGGATGTCGTAGTTTGGTAGTTACCATGCTCCTACCACGCCAAGAGTAAGGTTGTAGTACCATATTGCTCATGGACATTATCAGCCCCACACAATCAACTACCATACAGATGGGGAGGGGGATAGATAATGGTTCTACAGACGGTATCAAGACTACCATGTGACCTGCTACCACACCATAAGGGAGACAGATAGGTTAACACAACCACCACATAATGACACCAACCAATCAGTGGGGTAAACACATCCACCGCACACTTACATCATCCAATCAGTGGGGTTAACACATCCACCGCACACTTACATCATCCAATCAGTGGGGTTAACGCGATAATCATATGATGAACTAACACAATGCGAGGGAGGGAGGTCAGGTATTATGCTATCAAGGGGTTCTCAAGACATTCAAAAGATCATTCATCACCCCAAAGAAATCGCTGTGAATTTCAACCCTGTAAAGTAATTAAGCGAATTAAGGGATTACATTGATCAAGCCAGCTTGTGAGCGTCTGTGATAGACATGAAAACGATTTCATTTTTTGTTTTAAACCTTTGGGAGATTTCTTTCTACCCAATGTAATCTAGTCTTAAGAATCTTCCTTGATGATTTTGGGTGAGAATATAATCTTATAAGAGTCTGAATGTCTCTGGCTAGTTCCTGAGTGTCTAAGGTTAATCTCCATTTAGGTGGCATATTTCTGTCTTCACATAATGTCTTTCATAACAACGGAATATGTTAGAATGGCGTCCCACAGGAGCTCTATCTACACCTCCAGGATGCTGGACTGACTCCACCACAAATGTGTCATATCTTGCAAAATGTTGATGTTTATATCTATGACTCCATTAAGAAACGAGGTCAGCATAGGCTTTAAGAACAAACTTTCAGTTTCCTATGATTACGTTTGAAAGAAATAACTGATATGTCATTCCATTAGTCTCTAAATATCTTTGAAGTTATTGTTGATTAAAAAGAGAAATCGGTTTGAATATCTTGCTTCAAAAAATTGAAGATTGACAAACACTGTTTGTTTTTGAACTTTTACAATCTGATGCCATCACTCTCAGCTACAATGTTTATCATTCTTTTCAGACCAGTATAGTAAATGACAATAATAAATATGAAAAAAATTGTGAAATAATGATGCAGTTTCACTCATTCTTGTCGTCTTTATAGTGAGTAATGCGTTGAATGATCATACTTATTATGATAAAGCAAATGGTATGTCACTTCGAACCACGTTTTTCACTTTCCAAGGCAGGGAAAAAACATCCACCGTAACATATTCTACAACGTAGTAGATATATATCTAGTAGGATTAGCGTGCAGCCTTCCCCTCATCAGCATAGCAAAGAGGCTTTAGCTTCGAGAAATTGATATCTTAATTCAAACAACACATGTGATCTCTGGAGAAGCAAGAAAATGGATGGCATTGTTATGAAGAAATTAAAACCAGTTTTCGTGGATCCAATATATAGTGCCTTGGGACAACAGGTGTTTGGAAGAGGTCCGAAACCCTGGGGTTAGTAATGAGTATTTCCGACACGAGAACTTGAATTTAACATTGTTCGTTTCGTCGTCATGAACTTTAGAATGGTTTTTGTACTTCAAAATGTCAGTAGTGAATAATATGTAATACATACAATTACATGAATCTGAAAAGAGAGATCGAAGCAATGCTTCGAAACACTAAAGATCTCATATATTCTGTATGACACATTCGCCTCATTATCCTTACTTAGGCAAAGTTACTCATCTAATATCGGAATATATGAGGCTCACAGACTATCTACGATTGCAGTTAATTGGTTAATTGGATTTGAAGCTTAGGATTGAAGCACGTTTATAGAACCAGAGTCACGTAGCTCTGAGCTACACTTGAAGAAAAGCACTCTGCCGACATAGTTCAGTGTCTCTTTGTATCGCCTCAGTGAAGCATCTTTGTATCCTTGAACCATAATAACTTGCATAACTGAAGCCGGATAAACTGGTATCACTGCATTCAAATAGGTTTGTACCACGGGAAAAAAGAAGGGAAAAAAAAGATTTGTACCTCTGCAGTCAAGTTAGTTTTTATTGCTGCATTCAAATGGCATTTTTGTTTTCTTTCTCAGCAGCTAAAGCGCTTTGTACGTGCGAAGTCGTGCATCATTACCGCTGCAGTCATCTAGGTTTTGTGTCACTGAAGTCAAGTAGTGTCCTGCCACCGTAGTAGTCACATACTTCTGTACCACTTCAGTTAAGATAACTTCTACAACCATTGCTGGAAATAGATAAGCTCTATTGCAAATCCGATAGATAGTGGCTGGCGTCAAAGTGAACGCAGGATAAAGCTGTGTCGTCCGACGGATCCTTGCTCACACCAGACATCCTTCAGCCCATCCTTATGGCCACTGCATCTCAAACTATTTCTTCATTCTGCGAAAAAAGAAAGAAAAAAAGAGCAAGATCTTTCTGTATATTTGTTACATATATAATCTAGCGAAAACAATCTTGCATGAATCTATTACAACAATGTTACGTGAATCTTTCAGAGCATAGACCATATTTTCGCAAATCCTTCGCAAATACGTAGGAATTTAAATCTTTATATTTCGCTGAACGTTTTTCATTCAAGTGGGAAAAACATTTTTCGCGAAAGAAATGTGTATATGTCGTATCTTTTCTCCTGTCTTATTCACATGTCAGCACATATACACAATGGACGTAAATAGATATGTTTAAGAATTCTGTTCTGTTGAAGATTTTCTTTCACATCTTCAATCAGAAAAGAATAAGAAAGAATATTTCTCTTTCTTTCTATCTCTAACTTAAGTCACCAGTGTTTCCACAAAACTGTATATTGCATCTTGAAAGATAAATTCTAGCAATTTCAAGTCTTTCTATCGTTACTTCAGGACAATACCTTAGGAAAGAATTTAAGAAAAGAAAAGAAAATAAAAGAAATGAAAGAACTATGCTCAAGGCCTCCCCCTGTATTACCGTCCACGGCTGTAAATTTCTTGGTGTAACACGATTGCGTTGCCAGGTAACGGGTCTATCAAATAATCGTTAACCCGGTTGCTAAAAAACGATTTATGGAATGGGTTGACGGTAAAATAACGTATCGGCAGAGAGTTGATGGCATGGCTGGTCTTGCCGGCAGGTGAGGGTGGAAAACAACGGAGGATTGAGCGTCCTCTTCCTGAGCAACGTGAGGCCGGCGGACTCTGGCAACTACACCTGTGCCCCTTCCAATACACGTCCTGCCCACATCTACATACACGTCTTAAAGGGTGAGTAAAGCTATTGACTCGTCCTAACAGGGTGAGTACAAGCTATTTACTCGTGCTAGCGGGGTGAGTACAAGCTATTTACTCGTGCTAGCGGGGTGAGTACAAGCTATTGACTCGTCCTAACAGGGTGAGTACAAGCTATTTACTCGTGCTAGCGGGGTGAGTACAAGCTATTTACTCGTGCTAGCGGGGTGAGTACAAGCTATTGACTCGTCCTAACAGGGTGAGTACAAGCTATTTACTCGTGCTAGCGGGGTGAGTACAAGCTATTTACTCGTGCTAGCGGGGTGAGTACAAGCTATTGACTCGTCCTAACAGGGTGAGTACAAGCTATTTACTCGTTCTAACGGGGTGAGTACAAGCTATTTACTCATCGTTACAGGACGAGTGAAAGCTATTTTCTCGTCGTAACGGGGTGAGCACAAGCTATTTACTCGTCCTAACGGGGTGAGTACAAGCTATTTACTCGTTGTAACGGGGTGAGTACAAGCTATTTACTCGTCTTCATGGGATGATTACAAGCTATTTACTCGTCATTTTGGGGTGAGTACAAGCTATTTACTCGTCCTAATGGGGTGAGTATAAGCTATTTCCCCTCGTAACTGGACGAGTGAAAGCTATTTACTTGCCGCAATGGGGTGAATACAAGCTATTTGCTCGTTGTAAAGGCTTGAGTACAAGCTATTTATTCGTCGTAACGGGGTGAGTAGCGGCTATTTACTCGTTGTAACGGTGTGAGTAGCGAAGTGTGTTTCGTATATCATGTCTGAAAATCCGATAATGTTTGGTCCATTCTGGCAATTTATATATTCAAACACTTGTGTACCACATTGTTGTGGGCGACGGATTGGCCTGAGTGGCGCTGGCCTGTGTGACGGACTGTTCTGAGTGACGCTGGCCTGTGTGACGGACTGTTCTGAGTGACGCTGGCCTGTGTGACGGACTGTTCTGAGTGACGCTGGCCTGTGTGACGGACTGTTCTGAGTGACGCTGGCCTGTGTGACGGACTGTTCTGAGTGACGCTGGCCTGTGTGACGGACTGTTCTGAGTGGCGCTGACCTGTGTGACGGACTGTTCTGAGTGACGCTGGCCTGTGTGACGGACTGTTCTGAGTGACGCTGGCCTGTGTGACGGACTGTTCTGAGTGACGCTGGCCTGTGTGACGGACTGTTCTGAGTGGCGCTGGCCTGTGTGACGGACTGTTCTGAGTGGCGCTGACCTGTGTGACAAACTGTCTCTGACTGATTTGACCTTTGTGACAGGGATAACACACCTCGACAACCCTCATAGTGAACAGGTGTTTAGATACCGTGTTGAATGACAGTTAACAGGTGATCACAGGTGTTTTAGGCTCATAATTCTACAGTATGCTCACGGCAGCAGCTTGAATTACATGGAGCATCTCGCTGATTACTTTACGTAATGATCTCCCATGAAATCTTTAATCTTATTCTTTCGTCCATAATCGCCCTGCAAGTATGGTAATTTGATTTCCAGTCCTTGAATTTTGTTCAACGAAAATGCAGCAGTGCATTTCGCGCACTAACGCAGTAAGCGCACTTACTTAAATTGGTCTAATGTATATTTGCAAGTCTTTTGCCTGTGAAGTAAATATATTCCTTGCTCTGAGAATAAAAGAACCAGATATTACGCCATAATTCGCCTTCCACAAACACTCTCCAGCGAAGCCATCACTCTTCTTGAATTGCCTCTTATTCACTTTAATTCTTTTAATGTATTTACCCGTCTAATGTGAAATGTCTTGGGATGATTGTGTTCCACGGTGTTCACGATATGAAGATATATTTGGGGCAGGTGGAGAGAGAGAGAGAGAGAGAGAGAGAGAGAGAGAGAGAGAGAGAGAGAGAGAGAGAGAGAGAGAGAGAGAGAGAGAGAGAGAGAGAGAGAGCAAATGAATTTACGTACACGTATCGTACCTTCCCTACCCTGTGCAAATGGGTCGCCCCCGGTATTATTCATTGCCTCTCTGGTGCGCGTTTACACCTGTGACATATTTCATTTCGCGTGTTGAGCAGACGGGTATAGGGCTGTCCGGTAGGTAGGTAGATAGATCCAGTGTCCACCCAACAAACGTGATGCTTAACGACAAATCTCGGTCAGCAGATGTGAGTCACTGGACATGTCGGGTCGCATGACCCTAACCTGCAGTATGTCCCTATAGCCCGGGGGCCTGCACGCATAGGATGATGATAATCACATGATATGATGAAGGTAGTAGAATCTTTATCGATGGTGATAATGATCTCCATAATTCTATGCAAATGTGTGATGGTTCTGGGTCATAGTGACGAGATGGGAGATTGTCTCGTGTCATGTTGAATATCCTTTACATGTTGGAGATGTCGAAGACTAGTTTTTATGGCCTTTTTGATGACTGAAAGTTAATGTAGGTTCAAAGCTTTATGGCCTCATTTTGACCTTTAACTCCTGCAAACATTATCATCCTCCATGCAGAGGTCGCTCTCCAGGGTAGAGAACAGGTGTAAACACAGTCACAGGTAATCTAATTTGTCCATTCAATATCGGATCCCGTTCATTCGACATATTCATCCCAGTACCATTGAACTGTGGGACATGCGTCCAGCTGAATTGCATGGAAGTGTGGGGTTGAATCCAGTCAAAGTACATGGAAGGCTCAGTCAGCTGGATCCTACATCTCATATTTACACTCATAAACATTTCCGAGTGGAGTTGGATCAGCCTGAGACGTTTGGTTTCTGGCAACAAGAAAAATTAATCAAGTAAGTGGTTCTGGCGCGATGCTGCTGCTCCTGGTGGTGGGGCGGGGAACTACAGATATAAACAATCAAGTCAAGGAATTATCTTCTTAATGTAAACATTCATAAACAACATGCGTTGTAAGGCTGGAGGAAGGATAGTTTTGACTGAAATATATCTAAAATGTTTTGTTAAAAACCGTAGAGCAAAAGAAAGTGGCTTTTTCTTTTTAGAGAGGCACATATAAGGCTTTTTGTCTCACCACCGGTCAATTCCACACACGTAAGAATTCTAGAAATGATATACAAAAAATTGATGCATATTTAGGGCACACTTTAACTGTTTTATTAACCTTAAGACGTGTATTAATTCTAGTGAAAGGAACAGTATGTATGTAAGAAAGAATGAACCATATCCCAGCCAACGTATATAACCACAGGAATATTGTGGATCATGATCCAACCAGCAATCTAGGGTCTTTTGCTTTTCCGAGTTCACAAAACTTTCTGGAGGGGAAGTTGCTTAATTCGTTTTCTGTGTGGGTAACAGTTATACATTACCCAGATGGCTGTATATATATTCCACTTTATAGTGCCTTAAGGAACAATTTCGCCTCTCGTTTCGAGGAAGAACCATACGTGTATCTTTTTATGCCTTCTTGCCATACACTAGCAGAGGACACATTCATTCTTGTGACTGGAGTTTGTAGATCTTTCAGTGGAAAAATTCTGCTCTAGAAAGTGTTATCTTACATATGCACTTTTCTGTCACCTTAGGAAGATATGTAACACTTCCTAAAGGATTGTTGAATTTTGTTGCTCACTCTCATCATTTAGTAGTTTCATGAATTTCCTTCCATACCATCGATGAAGCTCATGTCTGAGGCTACATGGAGGGATCTGGTCTCTTTTCTACATTATCATTCCCTCCGCGATACACTGTATCCCTTTATTGAAGAGCTCAGCATATTTCGGTAATTGAGATGATAGCCATCCGTCTGGTCAGCCAGTTTTTATATATCATTTCTTTTAGTCTCATTCGTCAAAGTTGGTTGGTTCAGCTGCTGTCAGACAACTCACAAGCTCTAGTCTCCAGTCCCCGTCAGCAGATACCCTCTTAATCTCAATTTTTTTCGCTCCTGACGGAGGAGAATATTGTTGTGGGTTCCTCTTCAGGCAGAGCAGCTCTTTCTCTCGTACCATCGTATATCACGGAGACTCAGTCTTTGGGTAAATTGCTTGTCCAGGTCAGCTTGTGTTCCTATGGATGTGGAGGTTAGTTCCGGTAATACTAGACCAGCTCTGGGTCTGTTTGAGGCCCATTTGTGTCTCAGGTTTTTGCTTCCTTGAAGAGATACGAGATCTTAAATTTTGTCGCCCCATTTCCAGATCCCCTTGGTCCTGGCGGGAGAGATATACTCTCTCTCTCTCTCTCTCTCTCTCTCTCTCTCTCTCTCTCTCTCTCTCTCTCTCTCTCTCTATGTTGACTGGAAGAGGTAAAAATCAACATTCGTCCTACGTTAGTTTTTTCCTTGACTTGCATTCAGGAGTCATTCTTTTTTCTTGGCGGAGTTGCAATTCTTCAAAACATCTTCCATAACCTTCTTGGCTTCCACAGTATTGCCGGGTGGTGAGACAGGTCATGGAGGCTTGCTCGTATCCTGTCTCTTCCTAGCTAAGTCTCGTGTTTCAATGATTACCAAGAGATTGAAGAATTTTGATATATATATATATATATATATATATATATATATATATATATATATATATATATATATATATATATATATATATATTGCAGGGGATAGGGAGGAAGACATTCTACCCACGTATCTCCGGCGTGCTGGGGAGGGTGACTAAGGTGGGTGAACGCCAGGGGGCTGGATATCCTCTCCTGTATTCACATTTTGGGAGGAGGAACGGAAGAGGAAACCATGTGAGAATTTCTCGTTCCAGGTTCAGTCGTCTGTTGCTAGTTATATCTCTCCGAGGTCATGGCAAAAGAAGTATAAGATATCATATATATATATATATATATATATATATATATATATATATATATATATATATATATATATATATATAGGCGGTCATTAGGCTCTTCCTACCCATTACATCCTCCCAGCTATATGTGCCTGGCTTTAAGGAAAATGGGAATAAAGTTCTCACTCTGTACTCGTATATGATCACAGTCTTTATCCATTCAACCTTTTACTGTTTCATCTTCTCAAGTGATACTGTTTGTCAGCAAGAAAATCTTGGAACATTAGGAAAGCACAGGATCCTTTCCTTAGGGTTTTGTTTTAATATCCTCGTAAAAGATTCGTGATTTTGCTGCTCGTATTTATTCACCCTTACTAAAACAGATTTAAGGGAGGTTGGAAAGTTCATTACATGAGGAAGTTTTTCTTCTTCCTACACCATTTCCAAACGCTTTCCAAGACCATCTTCAAAAGCACATCCTCTAGCACGACCGAGCCTCTTCCCTCCCAGACACATCAAGTTGTTTCGAGAAAGACTCATCCCTCCGCTACACACACTTTTGGCTCATGAAAGTCATCACTTTTCCTCCAGACTGTGGCGGGTCATTATGACGGTCCGACATGCGCCTCTCTCGAGCCCTTTTCTTATATGATAGTCCACTGGACTCGCCACAGTGAGAGCTAAGCTGGAGCGAGTCAGGAACCAATTGTCTTAGTGGTGATAATCAGGACAGAAAGATGAGAGAAACTGGGCCCCGTAGTGCTGGCCACAGTATGCCTCTCAGTCAGTCTGGCCAACATCAGGTTCCTCAACCCAGGGCAAATGTGGTGTCACACGTTGCCATAAGTGTTGTGGTCACATGACTAACATCTGTTTTGAACATCGATGTTTTTTGAAGAAGAACATCGCGAGGGTTGTGATTCACGTTAGCATCATGTCAGCTACACATCTGGTGTGCTGGATAATGGATTCTACGTTGATGGCCTAAAAATCGATGTGAAATTACCTAATTCTTCTCTAAGGAGAGGGATTTTCACACTTGTCTGGTCCACCTCTTGATTCTTCTTCTTCTTCTTCTTCTCTCTCTCTCTCTCTCTCTCTCTCTCTCTCTCTCTCTCTCTCTCTCTCTCTCTCTCTTTCTGAGTGTGTGTGTGTGTGTGTGTGTGTGTGTGTGTGTGTGTGTGTGTGTGTGTGTGTGTTTGCGTGCTTTTAAGAGGAATGTAAAACATATGTTAGAATAGACTTTTACACGGAAATTTGGTTATATGAGCGTTTGAATTCTTTCGCAGCTTTTAGATGAAGAAATCTCTCTCTCTCTCTCTCTCTCTCTCTCTCTCTCTCTCTCTCTCTCTCTCTCTCTCTCTCTCTCTCTCTTTTTCCCCCTCTGCAACATTTTCCAATCTCCTCCAAATTAAACACAAAACATAAAGCTTGCAAAAAGTCTTTTGGACAGAAAAAAAAATGTCCGAGGGTTTATTTTCAGCTGTGTACACAGCAGCGGGGATCCCTCCCTATCCTGTCTCTCTCACTCTGTGTTGAACCGGAGATACAGCTGGTGTCCAGGGAGAGTGGCACAGCTGGTGTCCAGGAAGAGTAGCACAGCTGGTGTCCAGGAAGAGTGGCACAGCTGGTGTCCAGGAAGAGTGGTACAGCTGATTTGCAGGAAAAGTGGTACAGCTGGTATCCAGGAAGAGTGGTACAGCTGGTGTCCAAGAAGAGTGGTACAGCTGGTGCCCAGAAAAAGTGGTAAAGCTGGTGTCCAGGAAGAATGGTACAGCTGGTGTTCAGGAGGAGTGGCACAGCTGGCGTCCTGATGCGATAAGATACATAGGAGATTGATACACACGTCCTGCTCCACAGCAACGAAACGTTTCCTGAAAGTCAAGAGAAACGTTTTCAGAGTACGACTCGCTGGCTGGGTAGGCTTTGTAATGTCATATTGTCTTTGTTTAATATCTTTCACAGCGAACATCAGTAGAAATGATATATACAGACTCTCTCTCTCTCGTGTGTGGATCATATCTTTTTCTATTTAAAGATATCCTCTCCTCTTGTTGCTTATATATTTCGCCAACGCTTTGGTCAGTGTCATGATTACTTCCATTCCAGAGGTGGCGGGGAGCCTTACCTGTGTTGGGCATTAGGTCTGACCAGGAGAGGCGAGAGCTTTGACTGTGCTGGCCAGCCAACCAGTCTGGCCGATGGTGGCGGAAGCTCTGACTGTGTTGGCCATCCAGTCAGTGTTGGCAAGAGAGGCGAGAGTCCTACCTGTGTTTCACCAGCCGGTCTAACCAAGAGAGCCGTGTCCTTTAACACAGGCTACACCATTAATTATTCCTTTCTCATTCGGTGTCCCTCACACTTGGTTGCAGCAAGCAGTCAGGTGTGATGGTTGATTATGGCCGGGCTGTTGGAAGGTCAGGATGGGCCACAGTCTGCGCCACTTTCTAGGTGATGAAGTCGGGAGGACAGTATATGATGCCACAGTCTGGGTCACTTGCTGGTCGACTATGGTCGGGGATATTGGAAGGCCAGGTTATGCTACAACCTGATGTCATTCGCCTGTGTTGTAGCTTACGAAGTGCCGTCTCTGCTTTAAGATGGCTTGGTTGTTGCTTTTTTAGGTCTGAGTTCCGACGTAAGTAACAACCGTTTTGATGTGACTTAGACCCTATGTTTTGCAGTAGCCTATCTAGCGTAGAATGATACTACGCTGTGTTGTGTGTGGTGTTGCTTCATTGTAGCACGGATCCCCCAGCTATACGTATGTTACTGTCAGTTTAGTGTTGTCTCACTCCCAGCTGTGATGATGCTGGTATAACATAAGCTTGATCCTAGGTTATGCTTAAGGTAGATGGTACGATGCTCAAACACGGCTCTACGACCTTTAGGTTAACCGTGCAGTCTACAAAACACCTGATACCATCGTAGGGACATCATCAAAGAATGATGAGAAATTTTCTCCTCGCATACTATTTTTATATACCCCAGACTTAGCCTGGTACCCGCTTATCGACCAGCCCCGAGGGGAGGATGAGTAACTAGGTTAACTGTGGGCTGTCTGCTCTCTCCAGGTTTCGAACCCTGGCCCCCTTTTTTTTTCCTTCTCCTGACTTCGTATCCCTGGACAACATTATGACTGATTTCAGTGTAGGATTGTCTGTGTATTGGTGTTCTGTGCTTGTATAAAAAGGCTACACGTCTCCTTATATTTTTTTAGTGCTTCTGTATAAAGGGGGCCAGACATCACCTTATATCTGTGTTCTGTGCTTCTGTATAAGGTAGCCAGACTTCATGCGTTAGTCTTCTGTGCTTCTGATGAGGAGGCCTGACGTTCCCTTGCGTCGGTGTTCTTGTACCGCTGTGTAACCCTGATTTATCATCACCTTCCACAGGAGGAGAGACCCAGGCAGCCATACACTCGGCGGCGGGCAGCAGGAGTTCCCCGCTGCCTCCTCTCTTGACACTCCTGATGTGGCTGGCCTACAAGTACCTCAGCCTGACCCACCTCACCACGGTGAGTCTCACCCATGTAACTCAACCTGGTATCCTGAACCATGGTGAGTCTCATGTACTCAGAATGACCTTATGTTCCATGGTGAGTCTTACTTATGTGCCTCAGCCTGGCTTCGTGAACTACGGTGAGTCTTACTCATGTGCTCAACTTGGCTTCCCGTATCACGGTGAGTCTTATCCATGTATCTCAGTAGCCTTGATCTCTCCCCTGCCGCTGCGTCTGACTATTGGGGTGTCAAACCCAAATAATCTTTTCACTTTCACACATGTTTTTTCCTCCACTGGGAGAGTGGTGTCCGGGCTATCCCTCCCCCAGCTATTAACTCAAGCCTGGGACATTAACCCAAGCCCAGGACCAGCAAAGCACATTCACCGACAATCCCATACACTTATCCTAAAAATGCACTGCTCTGTCAAGTGCTCCAGATGCATCCAGTGGTATCACCCTCTCACTTCAAATCATAGCCTGCTATGGACTTGCATTAACTATTATGTGAGTAAAACGCGCAATTTTCCCTCCCAAATCATCATACTTCCGACAAAATATGGACGCTGGGGAAACTAGTTGAAAAGAACAAACTCCTTACGATTACCTTCAAGTTTCGTTGCTACTTTTTGGTCCATTTCTCACTATGGCTAATACCCATTCCCACCTGAAACTCCTGAGGCGCGATCGTCCAGATTGGGAGGTAAGTGTCGTCAAGTGTCCATTCCCAGGTTGTGAAAGGTCGTCAGGGAAAGTTGTCCACGATGGGAGGTAAGAACCAACCCTCCAACTAGTTAACGATCCTTAAAGATGAGGGTCAGGTATGCTTGTCTTCTCTCCCTACACTTGACCATCTTGGTCGATCCTCATAGACAGTCTTGGACGACGGGAAGTGTTCTGTGATCTCAATCTTCCCTTGAGGGGAAAGAAATCGAAAACATTATTTTTCAGAAGAGGTAAAAAACAAACGATTAAAACTCCCCGTTCACAAACAGTCCCTCATAAGATAATCTGTGGTGTTACTACCGTGGCCAGCTTTATTGATGCCACGTATCCTACCATGAACGAAGGTCTGAATCATCAGTTGAGGACCCAAGGCAGAAAGTGGCTTGTTTTACAGTGGTACTTACAATACCGAAAATACCAGTACAGTCAGTAATACAGAAGACGAATTAGTTGTCTATTTGTGTCAACACCGAATCATAGAATATCTACAGCGGTTTCCAGTGAAAATGAATTCCATGGAGGCAATTACAATGCATGAAATCCACAGGTAATGTCTCTAACATGTCTAAAGAAAGAGCCATTCATCGTTGAGTGTCAAGGTAATGCTAATTCTATCCAAGACCTCAGAGTCCATCCGTTTCTCCTCACACACTGCCTTACCAACGCTCCTTTGCGCTGTCTCCACGGCACGTATGGCGACGTTGTTAGTCCAGGGGTTGTTTAAGGTCCTCGAGGTGAAGGCTGGGCGGACATCACCCCAGTAATTCTATGGCCAAGTTGCTTCAGGTCAGAGTCCGTGCCTTAGGTCCGAACCTCTGTCCTGGGTCGCGACTCCTACCCTTGTTCCCCTCCTCTGGGTCTAATCCTACCATTTTACAATGCAGATACTTCTAATTCCTGAACGAAAAGAGCAACACGATATGCCATTCACACTGAAGCTGTATTTCCATATTCATTTCAGACTGGACTGGGTCGTGACCTGGAGCCTGCCGTAACCTAAGCCAGGGCGCATGACAGCATGAAGAGAGCGCCGCGGACAACGTGTTGCCAGTCTTGAGTCATGACCCTTGACGGATTTCGGGTTGTACCCGTGACTCCGTCTGTCGTGAGTCATGACTCTGAGAGACTCGGACTATACCTGTGACTCCGTCTTGTCCCGAGTCATATCTCTGAGTGATTCGGGCTACACCTGTGACTCTATTCGTCTCGAGTCGTGACTCTTAGGGACTCGAGCAATACCTATAACTCCAAGAGGACAACTTCAGCCTTGGTCTCTCTCGTTCGTGCTCAGCTTCGTGTTAACACTGATCCCGATGGTTCCATCGCTGCTTCCATATACCACAAGGGGGTCAAGTGTCTGGATAGGGAAGGCTGATGATCGGATGGTTGGGTTGTTAACCGGCTGATTCTTGTGGTGGCTAGTTGGCTGGCTGGCTGGCTTATAGGCTCATTGGATGACTTAATGAGCTGGACTGCTAACAGACTGGAAGGCTGAGTGTCTGCCTATCAAGCCTGCCTGACCATTTGGTTGGTTCGCTGACTAGATGGTTTAGTTAGCTGGATGACCGACTGGTTCTCTAGAAGCTAACTGGGTAACTAGAGAGGCTGACTAACTGGGCTGGCTCTCATGGTTAGCCAATTAGTCATGTGACTGACTGACTGGCTCTTTCTCTCACAGAGTGGCTGCTTAGCCTGGCATCGTGTATGTGGTGGCAGTCACAACCAAACCCAACCAGCTGCTCACAACCTGAGGAGGCCCGGTGCAGTGATCACGGTTGTGATGTCTTTTTATAGTTACGTGAATTTTATACACTTATGGAATATATGAATATATATAAATATAAATATAAATTATGAAATATATTTATAGATAATGTTCTAAGACTCAGTTATTGTAGGATATTGTAAATACTATAAATAAAAGAAATTCGTTGTCAGAGAAACTCCTTGAACGCATCTGCGTCTCGTCTTCGCGGAAATAAAGAGGAAATGATGAGATAAACATTTTCTTTAACAGTCTCACCATATTCTTTATTTCGGAAATAGTAATAACATCATATATCTTATTCTTTTCGGGATTATGTTGATTCATTTTGTTTTATTCCACTTCTAAATTCCCGCCTAGATTTGGCATGAGCACTGTACAGGCGGAAGTGATGCTTTCAACTAATACGTTACTAAACAATTTTTTTTGTAAAACCTGAAGCTAAAATAACCTCCTCAAGTACGCTGTTCCCCCCCTCCCCCCTTTCTGTACTCCCACTTGTTACTTTATTTTCACCGTTCCGGAGATGTAAACAGTTTTGTGTAAGATTCCATTTATATGGTTTCCCTTTAGGAGACTTCTTCAGGCAGGACAGTGTGTTTGAGTGTGTGTGTGTGTGTGTGTGTGTGTGTGTGTGTGTGTGTGTGTGTGTGTTCTCGTTCAGGCAGGTTTCTTATATGTACAGACAATAACATTGGGAGATCATCTCCTTTGGACATCTAGGGAGAGAAGTTTTTCTATTAAGACTTACATAAGTGCAGTTGCCTTGATGTCACAGTCTTTTTCTTCTTTTCTTGTGTATATGTATATATATATATATATATATATATATATATATATATATATATATATATATATATATATATATATATATATATATATATATATATATATATTTATATATATTGTCATATACATTTCTTGATTTGCTATAATTTGTTTATGAGTAGATAAGATCTCAATTATCTGTGTTTATACACAACGATGATTAACGACACTGTATCTATATTCTTATCTGTCTGAGGAGGTCAGTGTGAAGATGGATGGGAGTCAAAGGGAACTCCCTCACATGTGTTAACATTATATGGTTCAATATAATCATGAATAAAGATGTGTATGACTTTTATGTGAACATTTCACAATGTCCCATTATACAGAAACTGTCTCTATGTTGATATGACTTGGGGAGGAGAAGAACTATAGTGTGATATGTCTAATGGAGAGGTATGGACCAGTACGAACCACAGAAAGATGTGGCTGGGGAGAGGGTGCAGAATAGATGAACTATGGAACAGAACTGTGGGAAGATATCATCAGGTGGAGGGGAAGGTATGAAGCAGAGGAGCTGTAGATATATATGACTGGGCGGAAGGTATAGAGCAGCGGATCTATAGAAATGTGATCCTGAGGGTATGGCACAGAGTAGGGGAGACATAGAAAGGTATAAAAGGTTGAAGGTACAGAACGGAAAGGTCTCTGTCTCAAGATCCCTGACATAACAGTTCTTGGCTGACCTCAGTGTGGCCTTAGTATATTGGTCACGCCCCTCAGCCCCGGGCGCTTGCAAGCATCGTGCATACTGACATGGAGGGAGCTACACTGAGGGTAGGAGAGGCCTGTCAGCTTTATGTATACTGACATGGAAGAAACTACAATGAAGAAAGATTCACGGAGATTACAGATTCAGATGCACAAACAACTCACACGCACGCACACACACACACACACACACACACACATGAACACATATAAGAACATATATAAGCACATATCAAGCACGCAAACACATACTTTCCCTTTGGAACTCAGAACACTATGACCAACCACTACCACTGATGAAACTGCTCCAGCGGTGACTTGGTCACCATTCAACACTCATGAACTGGGGCAGTTTGTATGACCTGTCATGCATTCACTCACCCGGTGAGTCCACACTCATTCAACAGATGGATGCTTCTATTACCCACCGAGTCTTCAGGTGGATCAGTCTACGCCTGAGGTAGACTGGTGGGGACAGATGGAGTGATGTCTCTTGCCCGATTCGTCCAGATGGAACAAAGCGCAGCTGATACCTTCTGTGGTGTAAAATGTCAGTTAATATGAAAGGGTAGAGAGGTACCTAAATAGCCAACCACCTGGTCAACCTCACGGTATATGACAACACAACCCTTGTACACCTTACTTGCTTTTCCCTCACCATCTGGGTTGTGTGTGTGTGAGGGACCGGAGAGGACAACTTAGGTCCCAGCAGGTCAGAGAGACAGATGACCTAGATTCTTTATGTCTATATGACGTAATTCAGTGTCAAATGTTGCTCAATCACCAAGAAATGTTAATCCTAAGATGTTTTAGGTTGTATTTTTGTATATACAGATATGATATATTCCATTGCCAACCCATATTAAAGATAAGAAAATGGATTCTGAAATAACTTATTCATTATTTTCTCCTAAAGACATGATAATCACTGTGGAAACCTGTGTAAGATAAGTTTGTGGGTCAGATTTCTCTTTCTACATGACAGGTCTGATGATACGTGTTACATTTTCCACTGTTTGTAATGCACTGGCTTTGATTTTCACTCCCGTATGCTATGGGGAAAAAAATGATGGATGTCTTTTATATTATATATCCTGTAGGACCAGCACTGGTAGTGCGTCGCTGTGATAGATGGATTATCACTGTCAAATAAATGTACCACAAGTTCTCCCGAAAGAACCTGTCTGTGACCAAACATGTGTATAATTTTCTACCATCCTTACGAACTATTTGTGCCGAGGCGAGAGTTGTTCTGTCTCAAGCTAAGGTGGGAGTAAGAGCCTTGGGGTGAGGCCAGAGGTGGGGAACACCTTCAGAGGAGAGACACCAGCCAGCTGTATGACTCCTGTGGTCTGGAGAAGCTCTTCTTCCCTGTTCTCCAGCAACTTCGAGGTGACTGGACTGACTGACATAAGTCTAAGGATCTGGCTCCTGATGGTGAGTAGGGTCAGCCCTTAAGCTTGAATTGAATGATGGACGATTATTGATCCTTGAGTCGTCACCTCGCTGATATGAGGTCAATGGTCAGCAGCAGAGACGTGAACCTGGCTGACCTGAAGGAAATGCCTTTTTTCTTTATATCCAGTTGTAGTGATGGACATACCTAACCACTCAGTATGGGTGAAGGACATTTCCAGCAATTATACCATTAGTAGGCTGCCATGCTGGGTATAACCAGCCCTTGACCCGTGACCTGAATAGGGTAATGGCCACGGCCAGCCTCATAAAGTGACAGCTCATCCACCACCATTAGGGAGCCGCATGTGGATGACTAGCGTGGATTAAGGTGGGTCCTGTGCCCAGCCAGAGCCCGGTGCTGGTCGGGAGCACTACAGCTCTCTGGTTATATAGATAGATTGACTCATAAGTTACACCAGTGGTTATTGATAAGCTTAACGTGCAATATGACGAAATCCATAAGAAATTCGAACAGGATCATTAAAACCTACGGGTAGAAATACCTCATAACTCAAGTGGTAAGGAGAATAATGCAAGGCTATTACCTAAAATCTCAAAACCAGATCCACTATTAACTTAATAGCTTTGATATGGATGGCGATTATGACCAGCGTTCACTTGTCTGGCGCATAAATTGATCAGCAAATTATATCTCTCAGGAACTAGACACCAGTTTCAAGAAATGAGGGGAGTGAGGATAAAGATTCTGCACCACCTCTAATGGTATAGGTTTACCTAGGAATGCTGATAAATTCAGCAACCAAATCGACAGCTGCCTCTAATCACCAAACTAGAAATGGTAGCACACACGTTAAACATCACCGCAAACATCATTAGTTCAGTCATACAAGGGACGACAGAGGAAGCAAAAAAATTTCCTTTGAAACGTCGTCATTTTAGAGAAATTTGTGCCAAAATGTGAGATACTGATTATAGCAAGACCTGCAGGCAACCGCGAAAAGACTTTGAAACACGTCATACGGTTGGTTGCTTGTTTGGCCTTTAGACCTAACACTTCAGTGATGATGAACTACCTCTAGTAACTACAGGAAATCTCTGTAGTCTCTCGTAATATCTCAGTCATGACTACAGCATCTGTGGAACTACAGTAGGTACCTATATCCTATAGTCTTCTCATGTAATATAAAGTAATACGTGTATTCCATCGCTGGCATCAATGTTCTCAAACCCCGAGTCGTAATATTTGAAGGGAAATTATTATTCTAATATAGTGTTGTGTTCTATTCTCTATAATAGGCTTATGATTCTCTCTATACAGGAAGACAGCTTACGTACACAGGGTTCTGTTGACCTCCCCTAACGTCTGGGTGACCCATCTCACATGACCTACCCTCCCTCTGGCGGTTACGAAATTTGACATTTCTAATTACGTGACAGGACCATTTGACCAGAACTAAACTAGCCATTGAAAGTTTCTCGAGTGTTTATATATCATACTGATCTAATTAAACCTGTGTGACCCGTTTTATGACATTTACAAAACGATTGAATTTTGGGTTATACTGTCCATGAAATCAACATCAAGGCTTGGTGTATAAACGTAGCAAAACTCTAACCTTTCACATTATCTGGTTCCCAGCATTTCCTTCACGCTACATACACAGAGTTACATTTTCCCTTTCCACTATAGCATGCACTGAGTGAGTGGCTGTATTGGATAGTATATTTACCATCAGCCTCTCGCTTTGACCACCGACTACATCAGGAGAAACAGCTAACTGCAACAATCATACAGCAGTTGATACCAAGACTATGGTAGATAGACGTCTACAATTTCTGCTCTTTCGGGAACAGAGGAGGTCCTCTGCTGTCTATTGCTGTTACTCCTGCTGTTGCCTCTGCTGTCTTCTGCTGTTGCTTTAGTTAACTTACAGTATAGTTCTCAGGTCTGATTAATGATAGGGTAGTGTGGGAGTTTCCAGATTCTGGAAGCATTATATAAAAGGGTAAATGTATTGATCAAGTGCTGTACGCATCAAGGATAAAGTTTCCTGAGTGCTCTAGGACTATATTAACTCCTCTATAGTTTCTTCTACTGACCCGAACCTGACATATCCAGGTCCAGGCGGATGCAAATCTATATAGATACCTTTCGTGAGTGTTGACCGCAGGAAAGAGTTTGTAGGAGATCAAGTTTTTTGGAGGGGTTTGTTGGAGGGTTCTGAGAGGGTAACGTTAGGAAGAAAGTGGAGATATTAGGAGTTACAGACCTCATGTCTCATCCCAGATGGTTAGGTGTCGGTCATTTAGGCTCGTAGATGTATGATCATAATGAGATGTCGTCCAAAGTATGATGACTTAATGATCCCTCCATATGATGTGATCTTCACAGATGTTTGTCCAACAGAAATCACTGGACGAGCATTTCTATGGGAGAAATTAATCAAAATTAGTTCTTAGAGCAATATATATCCATCACAGAAATTTGAGGGAAAGAATCTCAATACTCACATAAACCTATGTGTATGTACATAGACAAACAATCACTCATACAAACGTGATAAGAAATAAATAAACACCCCTTACAATAACGCATACCACGACTAGCACCAAAGAACTCATAAACAAACATCAGATATGGTATACGGATTTACACACACACACACACACACACACACACACACACACACACACACACACACATACACACATACATACACACACACACACACCCACACACACACACACACATGCTACACATAAGAAAAGCCACACCACACATCAACTCCCACCACACCCACCCTCATATCACTACACGCAACACACGCGAACTACAAGGTATACCACGGTGACACATGCCAGTAACATATACCACATACCTCCCGTGTCCTTCCTAAACCACTAACACCAGCACTCGACAATACAAATCCCACACACCTACGTCCATGACACATACATAAAATAGAACGAAATATTTTCCTGCCTCTCTTTATTTTGTTCTCAGCTCATGAATTTCTTCCCCTTTGAATATAGTGTCTCACCTGGAGTTCTGGGTCGACTCTACCTGGTCGTTTCAGGGTCCTGGTTCTCCTCAGTCATCACACCCACCATCTGGTTCTCACCTCCCCCGATGCATATATACATTCCCTGTTGTATGCTCACTGTGCTTTGGCCCTCATGTTTCCTCCTCGTGCAGGGTTACACAGTGGGCGTGTGTGTTGGAAACGACCAGTGTGTGTGCGGTGACCGGAGCGTCGGGTGTGTGTGACATGAGTGTTTGTTCTTGTGTGGTCTGTGTTGGTGCTAGTGCGCCATGTGTTGGTAGTAGTTTTCCCTGTGTTGGTGCTAGTGTGGCCTGTGTTGGCGCAAGTGTGGTTTGTGTTTGTGCTAGTGTGGCCTGTGTTGGCGCAAGTGTGGTTTGTGTTTGTGCTAGTGTGGCCTGTGTTGGCGCAAGTGTGGTTTGTGTTTGTGCTAGTGTGGCCTGTGTTTGTGCAAATTGGCCCGTGTAAGTGTAAGTGTGGCCTCTGATTGAGATGCCGTAGATGTTTGCACTGTGGGGAGGAGGGGTTTGTGGTCTGCATAGTCTGTCCTGGTGTGAATGGTGAGGGTACTGGACAATAGATTTCGGGGTTTCATCGACCGTGGCCATGCCAGCACCAACACCAGCTGATGTTCTGTAAGCCTGTTAAATCTCTCCTCTAAACCAGTCAAGGTTTCCCTGTTGAATAGACGAGTTCATCTTGTATGCTATGATAGATTCTCTAGCAAGGAATGTGATGTGTGTCTGACCCTCTGTGCTTGTCTTATAGCACCTAATTCTAACCTATGCCCACGTGAGAGCTTAGTAGTGATTCTTAGATGGGCAACTGAAGCCTTCTTGTAGACCAGGTGAAAGTCTCCAATAGACAAGGTGAGGCTATAGAAGATGGAGAGTGATGTTTAACTTTACCCCAGGCACCTGAGGACCTGTAGTAGGCTACTTGAAGCTCTATTTTGGGGAGATAAAGTAGATAAGACCAGGTAAAGGTCTCTCGTAGTGCAGGTGATTCTGTCTCACAGTGAAGTGTGTGAAGATATCTTTTAAGGGAGCTTAAACTTGAATATGGGGAAGGTCAGCTCCGCATTAAAGCAAGGGAGGCTCTGCTTTAAGACACGTGGAAATGACATTCATTGAAGTGCATGACTGGTCGAGTACCTCCTCAACCTGATGCTCTGCAACGCATCAGTTCCTCCTCCTGAAGCGTCTCGTTATAGTATTACAAGAGTGCATACATTCCTCCTCATCAGAGCCTTTGATATTCTCCCTCTCCTTTACCTAGAGCTCCTCCTCACCCAGCATCAAACCTGCAGGGTATCTGGGTACCTTGTCTCGTCCACAAGATTTTTTGCGACGCTTGGAGGACAAATGGCTTCTCTGCTTCACCTGGATATTGGTTCCTTCATAAGACATGCAGGAGGTTCGCCTCATGTCTTTCACCCAAGGGGAATACCGAGAGTATCTTGGCAGCGTGACCCCGGTGAAGTATATCTGGCTCTCTGTTTGACTGAGATATATCTGCGTGATATACCATGTTGTTTTGGTATGATGGCATAAGATCTGGCTGCTTTGTTCTGCTTCGTGGGTGTTTATATCGTCTCATTCAGAGGATATGTGGATAGTTTGCAGGAGGGAAGAAAACCTGGCTTTTTTTGTAGGATATTTGGCTATCATTTATTCATTTGGAGGATACATGGCTCTTCCGTCGTACGTGAATGATACGTGGCTCTTTTGTTTCACACAGAAGATGCTTTAGTCTGTCTGTCTGTCTGTTTGTCTGTCTCTGTCTCTGTCTGTCTCTCTCTCTCTCTCTCTCTCTCTCTCTCTCTCTCTCTCTCTCTCTCTCTCTCTCTTGCCAACTCAGTCGTACACTTGGACAGAGTCAGTGAATCACAGCATACGAAAATAACTGCAGGTGCAGCAAGAGGCGATCAGAGAAACAGGGATGCCATCCAGGTTTATAGAATTATTTAGTTTCTTGGGGGGAAAGTGCGCGCTTCATAATCGGATATTGCGGAGCTGAAGGTTCGGATCAGCGGCGAGAATGGAAGCTGTGATCTAGAGCAAGAGGATAGATCCGAGCACATCCGAGCGGGTTTAGCAACACCCGCTGGAGCAGAGACTGGGGGCCAAGAGTCGCAACTTGAGTCTAAAGTCAGACTTAGAGCAAGTTAAAGCATCTCAGGGACTCAGACTTGGTGGAAGAGAAGGCTCTCAGCGGCTCTGACCTTGTGCAAATGTCAGACTTTGTGCAGGAACGTACGATGAGGTTTTCAAGCAAATCTATTTTCTGAATAGGACACTGATGCTGAAACGGAAGAGACAATTACAGTGAATGAGGTGAGAAAAGAAAGGAAATTTACATAGGGCGCGACCAAATGTTGATTAGATATCTATTATGGCAAAGATTGCGGAGAAGATGTGAGGCGAGGGAAGTCACTAAGGGCAGCGAGCGATTGGGGCTGTGTTGAGAATGAGATTAACCTGTGTTAGGACGAGTGGTAGGATGGGAGAGTGGTTCATGGTGGAGGAGGTGGGGTTGTGACCAAGGAACGAGGTGCTGAGAGTCTGAACAGATGGCGACATATGGAAGATCTTGGAGAGAGAAAAATTTGTTAGAGAAATTAAAATAGAAGAGGGGTTGTAGGTAGTTGGAGGTAGGGATGTTGTTTTATGTTAATGATACTGGGTCAGTGAAATAAAGGGGAGGGGGGAGGGGGTTGCAGAATGCTTTTTAGGGTGTATGGAAACTGAGAGCGAAAGAGAGAGGAAGAGAATTCGAACTACACGATCACAATTGATGATGAGAATTGGGAGAAATATTCAGAGCTTCAGGTATCTATGAAGAACTAACTAGTGAAGGTGAGGACATGGATGCTGGGATACTGTAGGAACCGATGGAAGGTTGGAAAGTTGTTGATAACATGAGGATGGTTATGAGGGGAGAAGACGTGAGTCTGACATGTGACTGAGGATCTTGAAAGGTACAGTCCAGCCTATGTTGATATGAGTGAAAAATAAGATTCGCATGAACACAAAAGTGACACAAAGTTCTGGAGGTGTGTTTCGTAAAGCTAGGATGTGGGTTGATAAGAGGCAAAGGAGTAAGAGAGAAAGGAGGATATCACGATCTTTAACATAATGGTGGATAAAGAGATCGTGAAAGTGAAGACTGGGGTACGAAGATGGTTGGTCTGCGTGGATGAGGTGTGTATAGGTAGCACAGTCACTAGTGTGTGAGGGAAATCGAGGTGGAAGAGGAGGCATAGAATAATGTATATCAACTGGTGATATACGACAGCTTTCTAGATCGTGCTTGATATTCGTCTAGCAAGTTAAAGTCATGTGTAAAAGGAATACGATTCAATTTCAGAGTACTTCACTCTGTCTAAACGAGATCTCAGACGTTATGCGATACACAAAGTCGAGGAGAGGCAGGTTAGTGAAACACGACTCATTAAGATTACGAATATTGAGGAAGGTCAGAGTGAGGAAGTATGAGAGTGGGAGGAATACAGACAATGAGGAATATTCGCAAGTGTTAACTGGTAGGATTATATTATGGAGATGTAGCATCGCTACCTTATCGATAACCGATGACGGCATTTTACATACAGACACACCATGTCTTTAAGAGGAATAGTAACTGAAATTCAAATTCGCTTTCTCGGGGAGATGTACGATTGCATTATCTACGTTGGTGCATCAGTTGCCTCATAGATTGTGCGGAGCCGAAGTTCTAGCCGATATCAAGGCTTAGAACAATGTTATATATGAAGACCCTGGGAGATGCCTTCGTGTCCCCGCCTGGAAGTTATGGCTTCGTTTATCGTGGCCGCAGAGGCACGCGTCCACTGTTTATGACAGCAGTGGCCTGATGCGGTGCACTGAGGCCCGTGCATGTTATCATAGGCTCAAAAAAACAGCTGCTTCCGCATGATTACTCTCTACCTCAAGCAAAGGTAAAAGATGCAGCAGGAAGACTTGTGTCTACAGTGTCCCTCAGGAGGAGAAATGTAAGTATTCAATTAGTCATCTTAATGTGGTCATTGTCCTTGAATACGATGACTGAGGTTGTAATCAAAGGGTTTAGTCATCATAAATAAAATGATAACAGATGAGGTAAACAACTGAACTAAATTCATGATGTTTTCTATGATTTAGGATTTCTTTAACTGCCTAAGGTCTTTTTTTTGTTATCTCTAATCATTATTAACTTTTTTCCTTTAATCATTCTGTTTTATAGGATTTTCTCTTCTTGTCTTTGATTTCCATCTTCTTTAGACAACACTGACCTTGGGTCATGTAAGTACTAGGCAACACTGACCTTGGGTCATGTAAGTACTAGACAACACTGACCTTGGGTCATGGAAGGATTGGACAACACTGACCCTGGGTCATGGAAGGACCAGACAACATTGACCTTGGGGTCATGCAAGGACATGGCAGTGACACTGTTTAGCTTGTGATGCCTCGCAGCAAACCAGTTCAGGACCAGTGTTATAAAGCCATGATCATCACATTGTGTTTTTGTATCAAGTCGTCATGGAAAAGACATTAAGAAAACTAACGTCTGATCACGTAGGGTTAGTAACACGGCAGATATTTCTATAACATTATTTAACTGACTCCTAAACCACGACTAAAGTTCCAGAGATGACCTTGAATTAGAAATAGAATAGTAAAGCAATATTGATTAAAGTTTCGATGAAGGCTGGGCCAGTAGAAACTTTATACACAGAAAGCTAAGAAGAATTCTTCAGGTTTTTAATTCTTTATATAAACCAGTTACATCCTCCCTGCTCTCTATATAAACCAATTACATCCTCCCTGTTTTCTCTTTATATAAACCAGTTACATCCTCCCTGATCTCTCTTTATATAGACCAGAGAGAGAGAGAGAGAGAGAGAGAGAGAGAGAGAGAGAGAGAGAGAGAGAGAGAGAGAGAGAGAGAGAGAGAGAGAGAGAGAAGGTAGGTGAGGAGCGAGAAGTCATGCTAATGAGGGGCCATATATGTCAGTAGTCAAGGTAATGGAGGTGTTGCCCACCGCTCATCATGGCACCCTGACTGGCCTTAGACCTCATCACATAACCATTCATCACGCCTCCTCCTGTCGTAACTCCAACTGGGTAATTATACCTCGTCAGTAATTAAAGTAAGCAACTACCGTCTTATGACTCCAATATTAAATAATGAACTCCATAAAGGCACGAAATATTACAGAACTTCATCGTAAATTCCTGTAATATCGTACAGGAAGGATATATCGGTGCTGCATATGGATACGAGCACAGTTAATGGTAATATTATGTAATATAATCAACGATGCCGTTCCTGTGCTCACTATATATATATATATATATATATATATATATATATATATATATATATATATATATATATATATATATATATATATATATATATATATATATGACCACAGGTCATAAAATACCTGTCAAGATGTCACGATATATAACCCAAGATCACACTAGGTGACACGTATGTAGGTGAGGTCATAGCGGATCATTCTCAGTGGCTTGTGTTCCTGAGTCATACCTGTTATGGAGGGTCATGCTATGCTATTCTGGTCATAGTGAGCTATACTGGGTCATACTTATTATGTAGGCCGTATGGTCATACTTGTCATAACAAGCCGTATTGATTCATACTTCCCCGATCTGTGTTGTCCTGATGCCATTTACTGCCAATTAACCCGGATCATACTCTATTATGTTCACATATGCTACAGGTTGGGTCATGCATTCTTTGTGGAGGTACAGATCATAATGGGGCAGATGGTAATGCACTTCCTATGATTTAGAATTGTCAAATCAAACCGGAAATCCATAAGTTCATGGCACACACAACTATTTGAACCATATTTACGACTGCAAAACGCCCTCCATTCCCCACCCACTCCCACAACTTCATTTACTTTCATCCTTTGCCATTCTACTCTTAAAGTCTCCTGGTATCTTCACTAATTCAAATTTGGGTTCAGTTTAGTCACAAACCCACTAACTATCGTAAACACTTTTTCCATTAATCGTCGTCGAACGCACTGGTACAGAACCCCAATTAAGAAGCAATAAACATGAGCAGTGCCCGGTCGCGTGACCTAAGCACTGAATTACACTGCACATGTAAATATGCTGTTGAGTATAATGGCTATCAACAACTAAAAGTCATTAGGAGAGAATACGAAACATTCATCAGGATAGACAAGGTACTACGGGTAGTTATATCTCTTACATATTCGTGCTTTAAAGATCATAATTACAGGTGAAAGTCAAGCCGTCTAAGGTCCTGGTTAAGGCCAGGTAGCTGGGGTCTGGTTGGAGTGTAGGGAGCCTGGGGTTCAGGTGAAATCCAATCATCCTCGGGTCTAGTCTAGGTGGAAGCCGATACATCCTGGGGTCCATGTGGAGGCCAGGTAGCTTGGGGTCCATGTGGAAGCCAAGCATCTTGGGGTCAAAGTGGAAGCCAATCAGCCTGAGGTCCACGTGGAAGCCCCTCAGGGGTTGCCTTACCCCTTCAATTCAGCAACTGAAGTTAGACTTTCGCCCCTCACTACGACCCCTCCTTCCTCCTACCCTGGCAGGCAGCGTCCCGTAGGTCATGCCCTTCTTAGTCTCGGTGTGTTCGCCGGTCGCCGGTGCAGAGTGGCAGTGGCCGAGGGGAACATGTATCAGGCAGCCAGAATGGCAGAGATTATGACAATAAGTCGTGCCACTTCCCCTGTAACGGCCGTTAGTGCCTGGCGGCGCACCGTTAAGCAGAGAGAAGGCCACTTAGAGCCATCATGACCGGGAAATGTTGTTAGTTCTCGTAATTACCGGGTATTGGAGAGGCTCTCATACGTGGCTTATGTCAGGCTAGGCGGGAGGCGGTATGGGTAATGGGGTAAGATGGGTGGTTGCCACCCCAGGAGGTCGTCGTCGCAAGACCATCTCTGAGCCAGGGTTCGAAATAGATCCACCTCATTTTTAGTTGTGTGCTGTTCTGCTCTAGCCGGCCCGCCGCCATAAACCTGCCTTGATGAGTGATTAGTATTTCTCTCCCTGCCACCGGTGTTTCTCTCCCTGCCACTATCATTCCCCTTGTCGCCAGTCTTTCCCTCTCTGACACCAGTATTTCCCCCCCTACCACCAATATCTATCTCCCTGTCATCTGTGGTACTGAGGTAAACAGTATGTGTGGTGGAGGTTCACCGTGGAGGGACGCCACACCCGCTCTCTCAGTGGCTCACCAGCAGCCCAACCACCACGCTTCCACTTGTCTATGGCAATTAGTCAGGGTCGGCGACATAGTGCACATCCCTGTATGTTTAGAAGAGAAACCAGAAAGGTGTTGATGCTCAAAGTTTCTCTTCGTCACATTACGAATCTTATGATACCCAAGCATAAACTATATGTAAAATACTTGTCTCATCTTCCTCTTCTTCTTCCTTCTACTACTTCTTCTTTCCCTTCTTCTTCTTCTTCTAAAACTACTTCCTCAACCGTAAGTATGCTTCCCAGGAACCCGTAAAAGCCGATGTGATATCGCTCTACAAGAACCTAACCTGACATCAGGAACAACAGAGCTGCTGTTCAAACTTTCTGAGTTTTGACTGATATTCACCGTATTCAATCCTCCTATCCTATTCATGGATCATACATAGAGCCGGAGGGTCTTTGGATCATCATGAATTTTTCGCATTCATAAGCTCAGGTGGAAGGAGGTAATGTATATTATTTGAAAAGTCCAAGTAAAGGCTTTCCATTGTGTGTATATATATATATATATATATATATATATATATATATATATATATATATATATATATATATATATATATATATATATAAACTCTTCCTTTAAAGTGATGTTATCATATATCATTTTCTTCTGAATCCTTTTCCCCCACATCTGCATGAACCTTGGTACGACCGAGACTTTTGTAGCTGTCATGACGTGCATGGCCCAGCACCCTCCTGGAGGCAGTGGCGTCAAGGTGGTTTAATGAGCCGGTGGCATGCGAGTGGGCCAGGACGTGTCATGTGTCACGTCCAGAGATAATAAGAGTGTCACCTCCTCCACCTCCTAATTCAGACGAGTAGCGTATTCCTCTGGGCCATGAATGTGGAGATTTCTACTTTTAGGACTGTGGTATTGTCTCCTGGCACGAGACGTGTCTCACAGTCTCTCTCATCTCTCATCTGTCTCGTAAGGAACTAGACTGAGAGAACCAGTTTTACGACCTGAAGTATTGCTGTTAAGAAGGTGTATGTTCTTAGCTCACTGTTGATTCCCTATTAATATTACAATTGTCTCACAGTCAGTGAAATTAGTACCACAGTTCCAAAAGCTAATGTATCACATGAGTTCGCGCCATTAGTATGTTATATAATTCTTTCCCCTCACACCTGCTCGCCCTTTCCACCAGAGCGAGGTGGCGTCAGGAACAGAGACGAATGAGCCTCGAAGAAAATCCTCCCTTGACTTGTTCTTCTGTTCGTACGTTTATAGAGTGATGATACAGGAGGGGAAATACCTCCAAGTCCCCCCTCCACACCCACCTTTCTCAGTCACGTTTTGCGACACTGCAGGACATCCGTGGGTAGTATAGCTATCCTTTCTCCCCTATCCTTTGGGATAAGCTTTCCATCGTCCTTACTGAGAATAACTTTTCTAATCAACCGTCGTGCCACTACGTCTTCATTACGTGAATAGTGAGGAAAAAGTCGCTAGGGCCTACGTAAGGATTCCACACATTCCTTACGTACAGAGGATCACCTTTTATGAAGTCCACAGGATCCTTAAAGTCGTAGTTGTTTAACGAGTTTGTTATGTTCGTTGGTGGTGAAGTTTTATATGTCATCTGGCATCTGGGGGCTGGGGAGGTCGGGGGCTTACGAGGACACGTGGGTCTGGGAAGGCAATGGGCTGGGGTGAAGGAGTTGGGGAGGGTAGGAGCTGAGAAGGAGAGGCCATCCACCACATGGCCGTAGGATTAAAGGGGAATAAAAAGGCTTCTTTCATCCACATCCTTCACATCCTACTCCCAGCCTTAACTCGCCTTCCCAGCTAAGTTACAGAAAGGGAGGTTGGGGTAAGGTTGGATTCGTGAGGGTTAAGTTAACGTTGGTAAGGAGTATGTTAGATTAGGTAATTCCTAATCTCCAGCTGAGCTGAGGCTCACAGAAGGTCGGTCGCCCATTGACAGCAACCTGAGAGAATGTTTACCGATGGTTCTTCCCTCATTAATGTAATCCACGAGATTGTGAGAAACATGTTTAGTACAGATTCTACGCATGTACAACACCTCTAACATCTTTGGTAACTCGTATTGTTACCCTCAATAAAGAGGACGCATTATGCACTGTACGGTGATGAACGCCACCACTGTAGCCTTCAATAAAGGGGACACATTATGCACTGCACGGTGACGAACACCATCACCATAACCTTCAATAAATGGTACACAATATACGCCACACAGGTCGTTGGTGATCCTGGGAAAAGGAATGATTTTTTCCCCAGTGGGTCGTGAGACAAACATCGGGTCAGCACGGAGGCAGCGACCTGGGAAGGTCATTACTGGGGAGTTTGTTGCCGAGGCTAAATTCACTCTTTTGCTGCCATAATACTAACTTAGTGGCACCTGAGGCAGGGCTGAGGGGAAGAAGAGAGGCTGAGGGGACTAGGAGGTTCTGAGGGTGCTGAGAGGCGCTGAGGGCATGTTCTGAGGGGAACAATGAGATGCTGAGAGGACGGGGAAGCTCTGAGGGGAAGAGGAAGTGGTGAGGGGACGGATAGAGGCTGAGGAACTCGTGAAGTCTTGATAACAAAATAATAAAAAGGAGAAGCAACACAGAGACAAGCAAACACAGCAACGAGAATAACAATGACAACAACAACAACAACAAGAGCAACAACACAGACGTGGCGACCAGAGGCACAGTAAAGGCAAAATTAGAAGCAACTTTCGCTGCCAGATGGTCGTAATTACTGGTCAACTTTAACGGTTAATGGGCGTGACGGACGATCTCTGACGGCAAGACAGTGTGACACCGCAGGTGATGAACGAACGGACGCTCCCAAATTGGTCGTGGAGTTAGGGGGGAGGTGGTGGCGTTGGGGAGGTGGTGGGAGCTGGTAGATGTAAGAGGAGGGGGGGCTAATCCATGCTATGCTACACGAGAGGTGGTCTATGTTATGCTGCAGCAGAGGTGGTCTATGTTATGATGCAGGGGAAGTGGCTCATGTTATGCTGTAGGATAGGAGGTCCTTGTTTTGCTGTAGGAGGGGGATCCCAGGGTGTCATGTATAGTGAGGTGCAGTGAGCGACGCGGGTGATAGAGTGAGGGCGAGTGAGGGTGAGTGCTAAATGTAGAGCCTCACACTGGTATGACGAGTGAGTAGGGGGGAGTGAGAGTAGAGCCAGGTGTCCAGTGTAACACCTGGCTGCGTCAAGTGTCGACACACGTGACAGATGTCATCCCCAGCAAGATTATAACACTAGTTATATAACTTGATGTAAAACACCTCATCTCTTAGTGCCTGTTTGTTACTTTTCATACAACGATGTGTTATATCACACAGCCATTTCGAGACGTAAAAGCACTCAACAGTAAAATTTTGATAATGGAGAAATGGGCACTAAAATCTTCAATATAAACCCGATGTTGAAAAAGAAATATGATTAACACCAAAAAAGGCATATTCCAATGTATCAGATTTATCGCCCAATGGAGAGAAAATACACTAAAATCAAACCCAATTTGAAAAAAAAACGAAGACTAACAGAAAAAGTCATATATCAAAGTGTATCGGAATTATGGTCCAGTGAAAAGATCCACCAGCTGGAAACAGGCATAAATTGCAATATAATCAAATTTATTACAGAAACAATTGCTAACTCGTTTCCTTCACTATGTGTTATGGACGACATTAGTCCAGAGACCAAATGGTGAAGGTCTGATTTTATCATCAGACTGGATGGGAGGGTGGAACACTGTGTTGACTTATGGCCTGGGAAAGTAGAATACTCTGTTGTCTCAGGACCAAGGAGAATGGAACAGTGTGTTGTTATCTGGCCAGTCAGTTGTGTTGTGGGCGGTAGAGTGGTGGCGCTGACGAGAACATGTACGACTCAAAGTCTGGTCTCATTACTGACGAGTGATTTGTATTGTTAAGGGATTAACAGTGTTGGCGCCTGCCGAGTGGAAGTGCTGCAGTGTGGGAAGACCGGGTGTATGTGCGTCGGGTGTGGGTGAGGGAACGTGGAGTGAGAATTAAGGTATCTGGGGGTGGCGTTGTGGATATCTCTGGATGGGTTTGAAGGAAAGTGAGGTGAGAATGAAGGTAATTGGGTTGCAGATCATGATACGTAGGGTGGAAGTGTGGATAACTGAGGTGTAGGTGAGGGTGTGTGGGATAAGATTTAAGGTACCTGGGGTGGAGGGAGGTGCTGGTACCTGGATTAGGGATGAGAATACCTGAATTTGGAGTAAGGTTCCATGGGTTTGTGAGGAGTAAGTGGGTCGGGGGTATGGCAAGGGCGTAGGAGGGTCGGGTAGATGGGGTTGAGAATTAAGCGTTGGAATGGGAAGCTGAAAAAAACAAAGTTATTTACATGCTAGACCAGTGTGCCTGTTTTTCTGTGCTGCTGTGACACAGCCACCGAGCGTGACCAATTAACTTTAATGATTAGAATTTCCTTACTTTGATATTTTTACGTGTTGTGCAGTTACCAATGTGTATCATAAGAGGAGGATCAGTTTTTGCACTGGTGGGGTCCCATCTCTTGAACCTTCTCTGTTATTATATTACTTTTAAACTTCAATATACAGTCTCCACATTAACTATCTAATCATTCAGTCCATTCCATTTATCTATCATTAATAAGCTGTAAGAGGAGTTCTTTATATCCTTTCTTACATGTTTCTTGCTGAAATTCATGCTATGTCCTCTGGTTGTTCTATCCATACCGTTTTCGAAGAATTGTTCACCGTCTACCCAGCGTACTATTTTCCATGTGGGCAAATTCAAGGTCTCTATTCCTTTTTTCTTATAACAGAGCTCGCTTGGTACTCGTACCATTTTCGTTACCCTTCTCTGGACCTTCTCATTTATCTCTCAGTGCTTCTCTAGGTGTGATGAGCTGACATTAGAAGCATATTTCAACCTTGGCCTGATGTAGGATGTGAACAAATGAATTGCATAAATCCACATCCATAAACATGAATGCGCTTCAAATATTTGCCAACAGACAGTTGGCCTCCTTAACTTTTCTCCTTAGGTGGGACTTTGGCAACAAGTTGGGGACAATGTCGACTCCTAAGTCTCTCTCACTCACAAGTTCCCGCATTTTATTTCCTGCTAGAAAATACTCATATCGAGGCCGTCTTCCATTCTGCCTCATCCTCTTTTACTTCACATTTATTTAGGTTGAATTTCATCAGCATTAAATCAGACCAGGTATAAAGTCTGTGTATGTTTGTTTGTGTGTGTATGTGTGTGTGTGTCTGTGTCTGTGTTTGTGTTTGTGTGTGTGTGTGTGTGTGTGTGTGTGTGTGTGCTATGTATATTTGCGACTATCTCTCTCTGTATGTCTGTCAATATCAGCCATTAACTCAGTTGTGATCAAATGATTCCACGTTGTTATGGTTGTTGTAGAGGCCGGGGAACACCTGCATGAGTGCGCGTGTGTTGACAAACATTATACCTGACCAGCAACGAATGAAGGCGAGATTTCTTTCTTTCTTTCTTTTTTTTTTTTTTGCGTCAGTTCACCGCCCACGTTCTCACCTACAGCAATGATGGTACGAAGTCTCACACTGCCTCACGCTACTACAATGGTTTTACGTAACCCTGCACCATGCTACAGGGGTCTTACCCTACCTTTGGCCCGTACTACAGTGGGCTCACGTTATCGTGGCCCACGCTATACCGAACTCACGTTACGTTGCCCTCGCTACTGCGTCCACACTATACAGGTTCACAGTACATTGCTCCACACTACACCCGACCACACTGTGGCTACTTGCATCGCACTGGGCGACAGTGACTTGAAGTAATACTTCGATTCCCTTCACAACATCGCTACTAACTCAAGGTCATCCTTTTGACTACAGATGTGCAACGCATCACGCGGCACATCAATGAATCACTATATATAGTAAGAAATTAATTTCCTAAAATATCTCTCCGGATCTTCTTGGTTGTACCGAGAGATCTTAATTAATGATGCACAAGTTCCTAATTACCTCCAAACCAGACCACAGCTCACTGGCGTACATGCTTGGGCGCAGCCTCGCTACACTGAAGATGTCGGATGTGATACAGAGCGACTACGTATGTGTGTGTTGGGCTTCTGGCGTGTGTACCAGGACACCACGAATAGAAGTGAGGCCAGATGCGTCTCCCTGCCGTCCTCGTCATGACATTAGACGTTATCGTAGGCAATTACGACGACCAGGAAACACGACGTAGTTCCCATTGCTTGAGTAACAACGCCTTACTGTTAGCAGCGACGGGTCCTCGACCCTCACACTCCATTATTATACGAAAAAAATACTTTCTCTTGTCTTTTTTTTTCCGTTTCATCATCCTCTCCATATTTCAATTAAGACCCGGCTTTGATGTGGACTTTCGTCCGTGACTGGAACCTTCAACATGAAAATGTATTTATGTGATGGAGTGACTTAGTGACAAGGAGGACACTGCCCTGAGAGTGAACCAGCTTCAAAATTATGACCACCTGACGCCCAACCACTGTCATAAAAGAAAGGAATCTGAGGATATGGGGAGAGTCCACCTGTGATTCAGAGAGTTAAACAGTCTAAGTAAATCCACTCCAGAGCTGATGGACTTTCAATGGATGAATACGTAAGTGGAGGCAGCTTTATGCTTGGTTGCTGGTTAGGTTTGCTGTCGCACCTCTCGTTCATACCTGGCTTAAAGTGTCGAATTGGTGTGGTTGGCAAAGGATGTTTGGGTTGCGTAGGATGTTTGGGTGGTGTGGGATGTTTGGGTGGTGTGGGATGTTTGGGTGGTGTAGGATGTTTGGGTGGTGTGGGATGTTTGGGTGGTGTAGGATGTTTGGGTGGTGTGGGATGTTTGGGTGGTGTGGGATGTTTGGGTGGTGTAGGATGTTTGGGTGGTGTGGGATGTTTGGGTGGTGTAGGATGTTTGGGTGGTGTGGGATGTTTGGGTGGTGTGGGATGTTTGGGTGGTGTGGGATGTTTGGGTGGTGTGGGATGTTTGGGTGGTGTAGGGAGTAACTGGTGTTGGGAAAGAACTGTTGAAGTCAACTGGCGAAGGTGAAGACTAAGGACTGAAGCATGATTGGACGGACCTTCACCAGGACGGATCAAGTCCGGGGGAAAGCTACCAATACTTTACAAATTTAGTACAAATAGCAGTCGACGGCAAGTACCCAGAATCATGCAAGAAAACCATTAGTAAACTTGTTATAAAAAAACATATTGGTTTATTCAGAATTAATGGATATTTGATGTGCATGACACATAAACTAGGTTTATGGTCATCTTGCAATTGGGGGCCATGAAATACAACTACCATGTTCAAAAACATTCATATGCTTTAATCACCTTCCACAAAACTACAATTGTAATTATCCTGTGAATATCAAATGAATGTAGTTTCGTCCTCTTTAGATATCATTAGATGCATATGTATTACATATTATATAATGAATAGTCATGTATCTATACCTTGATTCTATGTACGTCCTATACACTCAGGTCACATGATCTTGATTCAGCCTATGTGGAAATGCAAATGAATTCATACACCATTTCTTGATCAGACATTCCATCCCATGCAATTTGCATGTGTTGCTCTGGTCTCCTAGCATAACCCAGAGAGAGAGAGAGAGAGAGAGAGAGAGAGAGAGAGAGAGAGAGAGAGAGAGAGAGAGAGAGAGAGACTGACTCAAGCTGCCTTGCCCTAACCCGTAATCAGTCTTTCACCTCACTTTCTGCCTCGCCTCTCTAGCTTCTGTGGCTACAGGGGCGCCAAGGATGGACAAGGATTAAGGATGTGTTGTCAGACTTAGTGTTCATTGACCTTAGAGGTGCCACAGTCAAATGATCTTCGTTGGTCGAATCGCTGGGAAACATATGACAGAAAAATGACTAATCATTTTTTAGATATATTTGAAGACAAGTGACATCATTATCAGGCTATCAGAGTTTCGTTATCGTAATTACTGTAGTAAAACCACCAAATGATATGTGAAGTGTCTAATTGCTCCCTACGGCTGTGGTAATTGTCCCTCATGGTTGGTTGTTCATCTGTCACACTCGTTTTGACACACACACAAAAAAACAATTCCTCTCTTTGTTATGAATCGAGTCTTTATCCTCCATATACAATGGACGGAATCTTCACCTTTACATAGTCTAGTAGGAGAGGTCATTTCCCTGTAAACGTGGAGGATTTGGCTTATTCTTTGATCTTGCAATCTTCCACGTTTTTTTTTTCGTTCCTTTGCCACACGGGAGCGCGGTACACGCAGGTCCTCCGTCCTCGGCGATATGTAAAAGACATATTTACACACGTGATCAAGGGTCTTAGAGCGTCATAAAAGAGCGGTGTTGTGCGCGACGCGTCTGCTTCCCCGAACAGCTTCGTAAACCGAGTCACTTTAATTCCTGAGAATTATGGTTACTCATTAGAGAATTCGTGTCCCTTACCATTTTAGCTTTCTCTCATTCCGCCTCTCTCTCTCTCTCTCTCTCTCTCTCTCTCTCTCTCTCTCTCTCTCTCTCTCTCTCTCTCTCTCTCTCTTTCCTATCTTATTTTTCTCAACATTAAAGGGTTGCTGCAAACACATAGACCAAACAACAAAGACCTGGAGAATTCGTAGATTTTCTTTTCCTTTCATTATTTTCTTTTTCCTTTCATTCCTTCCTGCCTTTGTCCAGTCTCGAACTTTTCGACTCTCGGCTTCGATCGTATTTTTCTGAAGCCTTTCCTAAAAGTTCGCAGGTTCTGGCCGGACTACCGAGGAACATGAGGGACTTATGAAGCTGCTGTGCTGTTGCTGGCGTCTCACGTGGTCACAGCTGAGGCTCGAGTCTTGCTGAAGGTTAGTGTGTGAGTAGTGGCTAAAGTTTGGACACAAGTGTTAGTGATACTTCGAACAGTCAACTTCCTCCGCTGATCTCCGACACGATACTACACACACACACACACACACACACACACACACACACGAAATATCAGCAGACAACAGATATCAACGTCTCACATGCGCCTTTAATTCAATGCATTCCACGTGTGAATGAATCCCACCCGATTATTCATTTCTTCTTCTCATTTCTTCTATGTCTATCGTATATTGATCTTGATTCTTTCTTCCTTCAGCGATCACATGGAAGACGTCGATGCGAACAATTGTGATTCAGCTGAAACTGAAAAGAAACAACGAATCCTGGTGTTTCAGGTCTCGACTTCAGCAGGTGGTCGACCTTTGACCAAGTGGGACAGCGATTTCGTTGTTGGGTCGATCACATCTGGCCTCCACAGCCCTCCAGTACCAGAGACAATGACCTGTGTCATGTGTTACTCGTGTCCGAAGGGAAGTCTTTACCACAGGTCAAAGATACAGAATTGTGGACGTTTGTAACCAAGAGTTGTGTACAACACAGATGCAACTTTCCTCAATACTCACCATACGTCAATGTATCATGTCGTAACTATATTCACCATACGTCAATGTATCATGTCGTAACTATATTCTCATTTATTAACTAGACTTGTAGCGTAAACTGCTAACTCCCTCTGTATTCAGGATGTAGTTATACATCACTTCCCATGCACAATGTACCGCTAGTTAACTCTGGTGTACTTCCATTACTCAGCCGCTGTTGATGTGTACAAGATGTTCGGGGGATGGATACGTGCTGAGCAGTAGCCGTCTACAGATGAATTATACATGACCAGTCCTGATCAGGCCTGGCTTCCAGTTGCCTTTCTGAATATCAATAGATCCAGCAAATATCAAATGTCTAGAGAGAGCCCAAGCTCAAACGTCTGGGGAGAATTAAAGCTGACATAATTACACCAATTAGAACGGGGTCAGAGGTAATCAGCTGAGTAACCCGATCCAAAGAGAAAGACGAAGGAAAAGTTTTGAATCAATCCTCCTGATGACCATATGTGTCTCCGGCAGGAAATGAAACTGCTGTGGCAACGTTTCATCAACATAAAACGTTTCTCCTTCCTCTTCACTTCGACCCTCAGTCCTTAGCTTGATTACCATACAAGGTGGGAGATATTCCAGGAAGAGCAAAATGAGGAGAAACGAGGAAGAGAGGTGGCGAGAGAGAGAGAGAGAGAGAGAGAGAGAGAGAGAGAGAGAGAGAGAGAGAGAGAGAGAGAGAGAGAGAGAGAGAGAGAGAGAGAGAGGTAACCAATACATGAACAGATGGTGAAGGTGAATGATGAATGGATCCATAAATCGATTAAAAAGACTAGAGAATCTGGCATGGTCGGGCAATAAGGATCTTCTTTGCTACAGGAGATAAATCCCTCTCTTGTTATGGTTGGTGATTTATTCACATATTCAGAGGTTAACGCAGGCACAAGTGAACGTTGGCACAAGTGAACGTTGACACAGGTGAACGCTGGCACAGGTGAACGTTGGCACAGGTGAAACGCTGACAAAGGTGAACGTTGGCTCGGGTGAACGCAGTGTTTGCGACGCAAAAGGTTCTTTGTGAAAAAGGTTTTATGCCTGGAAAAAAGAGTATATTTCTGAGAAGGCATCCACGTATATACCAGTCTTAAAGCGTGAACCACATTCTTTGCCCCTGATCTCCATAAGAAGTCTCTTAATAAGTAAAAACTTACTGAATAATTATTGTTGCGTTGTTTTGTACTGTTGTACATGTGCCCAGGTAACAAAGTGACCCTGAAAGGATCTAGCACGTTGTGGTATTTAATTATGTAAGGAAGGAACAATAGTAAATGCTACTCCTTTGTGTTGTGTCTTCTTTGTTTCGTGAAAAGTTCATAGCCTAGTTCCCCTGGGCCAAAACTCTCACCTGTCTGTTACTTTCTTTGTCGTTTGATCCTTTCTTTGTGAAGTGAACAACAGCGTCTGTCGGTCTGTAATCAGACTACTGCACATCCCACTGCAAGTTTAATCCCCTTCCCTTTTGATACGAACGAATGCTATGTAAAGAGTTGAAAAGTTCTTTTTTTTTTACACGATGGAGACAATTAAAGTAACATGTGTTTATAGAAGGTGGTGAAGGGTGTAGTGAGGACAGGGGTGTGTGGTGAGGTCTGGACGACGGATGGAGGGGGGAAGATGAGGGAATGAGAAGATAAGAGATGGCGAGTGAATGGGACTGTAATGGAAGTTAAAGAATGAGAGATAATAGAAGGTGAGGTAAGGGGAGAGTACGGAAGGGGAGTGTAGTGACGGGAGGAGTGTGGGAGGAAAATTTGGATGGAGGTAGAAAATAGTGTAGACCAATCTGGTGTGAGGCGGAGACGTGAGGAGATGAAGGATTAGGAGGAGGTAGACGAAAAGCTTGAAGAAGAGGACATGGAAAGCAGACTAATGATAAGAGATAGATATTTGGAGTTGATAGGGGATACTTTCAGGCCAAGGGAGAAGAGAGAACACAAGACGAATGATCAGGTCCTCCCGAGAGGGTGGTGAACAGACCATCCTACGGGTTTTTCTCCTCGATCGTCTTGTCTTCCGGAAAATCTCTCGGCGTTGATGAAGACCGACGCCTGAAAATACCAGCAATCCTGATATACAGCACCCCCCCCCCCCCACACACACACACACACACACACACACACACACACACCCACACTGCTAGATCTGAAAATTATGTGCTGAGGTTAGCAAGACCGTCAGAGATTCTAGCGGTTAAGTGGCACAAGATGGAAATAGATTGGCTTGATAATAGATGCTCAGTGTGGAGTGTAATAATAGTCTGAGGTTAACAATGTGATTCCATGATTGTGTGGTGCTGGTTGTATGTGGTAATGATGAGCGTCTGGTGCTGAACTGATCTAGCAATGGTGTTGGCATGGTTGTGGACCAACCTGGTAATGAAGAGATGGTATTATAATGCAGTGAATTGATAATAAAGAATGGGCATGATGAGAAAGTAACCTGATAATAAAAATGTGACGTGGTAGTGGGTTAAACTAATAATGGAATGACCTCACGTCATTATCACCTCTAATATCTAAGACATGAGAATTGCGATACCATATTTAACTCTCAGCCAATTACCTGTCAGTAGCCAGACTAACCGACCCGTCCAATGGCCACCCAGGCTCAGACCAACAACGAGAGACCGTACATTATGAAGTAACGGGCGGATGCGCTGCCTTGGTTAGCAACAACGGAGGTTAGTTAACACGAATATACAAGAAAGTGTTTGTGAAAATGTCTCGAAGGATTTTTAGAGTCAATTTGAGCAGGAGGTTTACTTATATATACGGCAGAAAGTCATCTGTTATATCCATGAAACACATCCCTCATGTATGCATGTACGTACACAAACACGCAAACCGGCCATGAGAAACACATACACAATACACACACAAAACCGCACACAAACTCACATACAGGGGTCTCCGTGGTGTGGTGGTTAGCGTCACTGCCTTTGATATACGCACGGGTCCGCCCGTGTTCGAATACTGGGGCGCGGCATTTGGCTCACATCTAATGCCAGCTTTTCATCCTTCCTTCAGGGGTTGTTCATTAACTGGATACCTGACTTAACCTGGTTAATGTGTGTGTGTGTGTGTGTGTGTGTGTGTTAAGGGGGCTTCTTGCGTGTTAAACTCCCTCCCGTACAGTACAAAGAACACTTCCAGGTAGACTAAAGCACTTGCTAATATAATTATGAGCTACAGGTGCAGACCCACTTGACTTTAATACTTCATATAATTCACTAAGGACATTACGGTAATTATGTCTGACTTAATTGCAAGAGTTTAAAATGATTTGTGTAAACAGTTTTCTTCACTCATATCCAACACATATAATCTTGAAAACTAATTTGATTATCTATAATACTTACAGCCTTACCTTGGGATAACTCTCTCTCTCTCTCTCTCTCTCTCTCTCTCTCTCTCTCTCTCTCTCTCTCTCTCTCTCTTTCACCTGTACCATTCTAGGAGGTTACGTAAAACAGCCTAAGCCTTTCTGTAACCCAGAGGATACATGGAACATCCAACTCGTATATTTTTCTACCTAGACGTCATATGCACCCACACTGCCTCCATGACAGGGGGACACATAGATCAACAATGATATTCTGAAAAACGTTTCATACGAGTCGAGTTGGTCTGGTACAACCTGCGCCTTCACAATGTCTCTCTCAGAATGACAGAATGCACGGAGAAACGTTGTTCTTCGAGAGGATATAAATGGTCATTGTTTCTGTCTTCTGGAGATGATTAAGAATTCACTCTGGTTGAGCATAAGCTCCCATGTTCTTCTATGGGAGTAAATATCCACCCACGCTACTGGTATGGGAGGATATATCACCTCTCACCCGTTACTGTGCGAGGATCTGTATGATCACATTGTAACACAGGAGGAGGTATGAACTTACAGTATTACGTATTACAGTGGGAGACATCCATGAACACACTGACTCTGGCACCTCAGGTAGATAAAGATCTACAAATGTTACTGGTCAGGAACCCACCTCACACAGTATCTCAAGAAGACTTCAGTCATGCAGTGTCTGCATAAAGACACAGTCTTGCACATTGCTCTTCTAATCAACTTTCCCTCTGGCAGAATGGCCTTCTTCGTCCTGACTCGAAGACAACTTTCCTGTTGGTGAAATTTGTGTAATTAGTCTAATGGTGTCGGACTGGTGGGCTAAGCTGATGAAATACATGGAAATACATTGTGTCAAGGATAAAGGTGAGGTTGCCAATTTGGGTAAGCGTCGACAGGCCATTAACAAACGAAGACTGTAATAGTATATAATGCTTTCCTAAGATTGGATAATGGTGTCAAAGGAAAAAAACATCGTAATTAACACATCAATGTGCTCATAGTATAACATTAGTTACTATATCAACCCACAAGGGAAGAACCGATGATAATTACCATTAAAATTAATGAAATCAATATCATTAGTATGACAAAATCCTGATTATAAGATGATGATAAAACGAGGAATAAGGAACGAGCAAAATGGTAAGGAATGCATGGTAAAGTCTGAGGATATGAGGAAGTGCTTGCGTTGCCTGGAGAAGAATTTCTCTGAGACTCAGCTGCGAAAATTGGAAGTATATTTCCTGTGATGTCGGGAACCGTTTGGTCCTGAGACGGCGAAGTGTCACGGTCATGATGGCCACTTAGCTGCTGGGGCCCGGGAACTGGTGCTGGGGGAGGCCTTGGCTGCTGGGGCCCGGGAGCTGGTGCTGGGGGAGGTCTTGGCTGCTGGGGCCCGGGAGCTGGTGCTGGGGGAGGTCTTGGCTGCTGGGGCCCGGGAACTGGTGCTGGGGGAGGCCTTGGCTGCTGGGGCCCGGGAACTGGTGCTGGGGGAGGCCTTGCTGCTGGGGCCCGGGAGCTGGTGCTGGGGGAGGTCTTGGCTGCTGGGGCCCGGGAAACTGGTGCTGGGGAGGCCTTGGCTGCTGGGGGCTGGGAACTGGTGCTGGGGGAGGCCTTGGCTGCTGGGGCCCGGGAACTGGTGCTGGGTGAGGCCTTGGCTGCTGGGGCCCGGGAACTGGTGCTGGGTGAGGCCTTGGCTGCTGGGGCCCGGGAGCTGGTGCTGGGGGAGGTCTTGGCTGCTGGGGCCCGGGAACTGGTGCTGGGGGAGGCCTTGGCTGCTGGGGGCTGGGAACTGGTGCTGGGGGAGGCCTTGGCTGCTGGGGCCCGGGAACTGGTGCTGGGGGAGGCCTTGGCTGCTGGGGCCCGGGAACTGGTGCTGGGGGAGGCCTTGGCTGCTGGGGCCCGGGAGCTGGTGCTGGGGGAGGCCTTGGCTGCTGGGGCTGGGAACTGGTGCTGGGGGAGGCCTTGGCTGCTGGGGCCCGGGAGCTGGTGCTGGGGGAGGCCTTGGCTGCTGGGGCCCGGGAACTGGTGCTGGGGGAGGCCTTGGCTGCTGGGGCCCGGGAACTGGTGCTGGGGGAGGTCTTGGCTGCTGGGGACCGGGACTGGTGCTGGGGGAGGTCTTGGCTGCTGGGGGCTGGGAACTGGTGCTGGGGGAGGCCTTGGCTGCTGGGGCCCGGGAACTGGTGCTGGGGGAGGTCTTGGCTGCTGGGGACCGGGACTGATGCTGGGGAGGTCTTGGCTGCTGGGGGCTGGGAACTGGTGCTGGGGAGGCCTTGGCTGCTGGGGCCCGGGAACTGGTGCTGGGGGAGGCCTTGGCTGCTGGGGCCCGGGAACTGGTGCTGGGGGAGGCCTTGGCTGCTGGGGCCCGGGAACTGGTGCTGGGGGAGGTCTTGGCTGCTGGGGCCCGGGAACTGGTGCTGGGGGAGGCTTTGGCTGCTGGGGCCCGGGAACTGGTGCTGGGGGAGGTCTTGGCTGCTGGGGGCTGGGAACTGGTGCTGGGGGAGGCCTTGGCTGCTGGGGCCCGGGAACTGGTGCTGGGGGAGGCTTTGGCTGCTGGGGCCCGGGAACTGGTGCTGGGGGAGGTCTTGGCTGCTGGGGACCGGGAACTGGTGCTGGGGGAGGTCTTGGCTGCTGGGGGCTGGGAACTGGTGCTGGGGGAGGCCTTGGCTGCTGGGGCCCGGGAACTGGTGCTGGGGGAGGCTTTGGCTGCTGGGGCCCGGGAACTGGTGCTGGGGGAGGTCTTGGCTGCTGGGGTCGGAGACTAGTGTTAGAGGAGTTGTTAGCAGCTGTGACTAAGGGCAGGTGCTGTGTGTGTGTGTGTGTGTGTGTGTTGGGGCGTCACTGAGGATCTGGTAACATGGTGCAATATGTGAGGGCTTTCTGTGAGGGGGAGGTGGTGTGTGTGTGTGTGTGTGTGTGTGTGTGTGTGTGTGTGTGTGTGTGTGTGTCTGTGTGTGTGTGTGTGTGTGTGTCTGTGTCTGAAATTCTATTCTAACATCTAAATCAACGTTTCATCTGATGACTTAACGTAAGGAATTAGGCAGGAGAGGACGGCTTGATGTAAATGGCGGGGAAAATAATTATTCTGACAAGTAATTATTCAGCGGTGTAGCGGCGCCCTAGCCCTTCCTCCTGGAACCTGCTGGGATGCTGGGATAAATGCCGCAGTTTACTTCATGTAGTGGGAATAATTCCCCTCCGTAATTCACAAAAAAATGCAAGTGTGATTATGACGGAATTGATGTACAAGTAAAAAAAAAGGAATTTAAGATACGTTTCAGATGTTTTCTACATCTTGTGCATAATGTATAGGCAGGTCGTGGGTTCTTCCACGATATGAATTAAGACTATCGATATTCATGTAAGACTTCTTTGTGAGAGTGAATAGTCTGAAACAAAGCGGGAAGAAAACTATTTGAAATGGCAACAACAAAATATGGCGTTTATAATGCTGATTTCCATACGCACTGATTTTAGGAGAAGGTAAGAATGAGTGATGAATAATGAATAAGTGATGATGCTACGGCTCACCAGGTTAAAGGGAAAACACTTTACCAGTTACCTTTTGAAGCGACGAATCAACTAAACATAAAAAAGACATAAATCTAATCAATAACTAACCAATGAAAATATAAAAGGAATCGGTATCCTAATTCTTTATCGTTACTAATTCTAATAGTGGGAAAGTTGTCACTGTCTTGGCTTCAAAGAGAAGTTGTTGTCACTGTTGGATATATGGAGATGTTGCCAGTGGTGTGGTGTCACCATGGAGGCCGTACCAGTGATGGTTAAGGGATATTGCCTCTGGCTGGTGTTGGTAAAGTTGCCACCGTTACTGTACGTTATTATCAAAGGTTTCTGGTTATGGGCAGAAGTCGTCATCAAGGCCACACTTCACAAAACACTCAACATTTCATCTTTCCACTTACTGGCATCACATCTTTACCATCAACCCAACGCCACAGTTTCCTTACCATCAATCACACTACATGTGGCCTTTATCATCAACTCCGATCTATCATCACTCACCATCTCCTCCTAATTCCTCTCATACATCACGCCATCCATCCTTAACGCCCTCATCTCCGTCACCATCTTATCTGGTCCAGTGACAGCTTTATGTCCGCGTGTTTCCACAACTTAAATTCCTCGGGAGGAGTTTAGTTATGTGGTCCAGCGTGACAGATTTGGTCGCTGATTCATGTCCGCTCTTGACGACCTCCACACACTGTACAGACGGTGTGGGGACAGCCTGACGCGTCATCGTTCATCAGGAGGGAAATCCCAGAGCCACCCAGTCCTCAGTAATGACCTGTATCATTCCTGCCTATGATAACATACACATGTTATATTTCTATGTCTTAAGGCTTCAGGGTTCTGAGTGCCGTAGAGAACTGTTGTTCCTCTTGCTACTATTGAGATCTGCTATTCCTTCCCGGAATGTGGCAGAGGTTTGTTCTCCCTCTGGTGAATGTGGTAGACTTCACATCCACTCTTATGCCCCTCTCCTTCCTTCATTACATTCTCCTCCTTCTCCTCCTCCTCCTTCTCCTCCTCCTCCTCTTCCATCACACTATCCCTGCGTATAATCTTCGCCTCCTGCACATGAATACGACCGCACGCAAAGGAATGCAAATGCAGACGGACCACCGGATCCTATCGTGGCTGTTTATCATAGCGGATGAGATCACGAACACACAGTTTACTTTGGGGGAGAGTAAGGAAACAAAGAGATGATTTGGGGAGAAATACCGCTAACTCAATCTTAACAACGGATGTGCAAATAAACGCAGCTGGTCACCTCTTTCCCTCCACAAGAACGGCCGATGGAGGCTGGACTTTGCCAAGGATGAAGCCACCACAGAGCCTGCTATTCAAAGAGACGCTGATGGTACCTGAGAAGGAGTTCTAAAACTTAACGGTAAAAGAAATGAAAATATATCTCCAGGTACACCGATCATTTGCCAGTGGCTATATAGGGGAGTCATGTGACTACGTGACATCTCGAGTAACGTGTGGTCTAGTTAATGGACAGGGCACACAAAGCAGCCAACTCATGGAGGCAGATACAGAAGTAATATATGCATAAAAGGGAGAGAGAACCAACAACGTAGTTATTTTTTTCACACTTGCTTAAGCCTTCCTGCCCTGGAGGAAACTTTCCAATTACCGAGCGTCGTAGCCACGTATTGTGGTTACGAGCTTGAGACGGCCTGGCCAACCTAGCCAACCTCCCCGGGGTAACCTTACCACAACTCTAAGAATAAAGAGATGAGAAAAAGATTAGGGAAAGGCGAAAATATTTAAAGATGGAGAATTATGCCAGAAAAAGGAAGGGTAAATACTAGGATTAGGAGGTCATACTGGCAGGATGTATAGTTCCTGCGTGTGTGTGTGTGTGTGTGTGTGTGTGTGTGTGTGTGTGTGTGTGTGTGTGTGTGTGTGTGACAGATAATTTGTGTGTATATATGCGCGTGTTTGTGCTTTAGAATTGTGTGAAAATTTTACGTATCTCTATGTATGCAAATTTCGTTGCTCTTATGTATTTATATGTGATACATGTCTAGCTCATACATTTACCTCATCCCTCCCTCCAACGTCTTCTCAAAAGAGAACTGGACGCGGAGGATGAGCGTGCGAGCATGAGGACGAGGCTCCTTCCTCATTCATTATGCACGAGAGACGATGAACTTCTCATTCAATCTTTTTTGATGGCCTGAAACGCATGGCTCACAGCCTTCATTCATGTCATGTCCCTCTGGGAAGCTCTACGGTGATGGCTAGTCTTACCGCCACCATCCTGGAGAGATATGTCTCCTCTTGTTATAATCCCATTATGTTATATTATAACCCCATCATGTTATAGTATAACCCCATCATGCTATATTAATTATACAGCCCCTGGACCCCTTTTATGAGGTTCTTGCAGCTTCAAGGCTCACGACGAGACCGTATGTATTTCTTTTCGTCCTTCTACTTGCTTCAAGTTGGTTGTAATCACATGCAGGTGTAGTCCGGTAACACCTTTGTATATATATATATATATATATATATATATATATATATATATATATATATATATATATATATATATATATATATATCACCAATTCATGGTTAAAGATATTTTGGCCTTAGTCTGTCCCATTGATGGATCTTGAAGTTGGTGGCAGCGAAGGAGCTTTCCCAGCCACTTGCCTCACAAATGATGACTAGATGCAAGTTCCGGGTTCTCCTGTCTGCCAGGAGCAATGAGCGAGGCTTAAAGGTACAATCTTTCAGCTCGGTAGAATTGCTGTGGGTCTTCTGTTATTCCCAGGTCTGTGTCATGCAGTTCTGTTGTTCCCTGAGGGACGATATAGTAACGACGAATGAAATGGAAAGAAATGGACATAGAATTGTCAGAATCAGCTATGTGGTCATGACAGTTTTATTCTCGGGAACAGAATTCAGCGAGCGAGCCACCGTGATTACGGTAGTGTTGAGCTCTGGCTACTGCCGTCACGAAGGACTGGGGCGAAATGTGACGCTGGCCGCAGTGGGACGCGGCCAGCGTCACGAAGGACTTTGGTCGTGTGGGAGGTGCGGCTGCGGTCGTCACGGCGGTCTGTGGCCGTGTGGCTGCGGTCGTCAGGGTGAAATGTGGTGGATATTGGCTGGCGAGGAGGTGGGAAGAGGGGGGAGAGAGAGAGAGAGAGAGAGAGAGAGAGAGAGAGAGAGAGAGAGAGAGAGAGAGAGAGAGAGAGAGAGAGAAGAGGGGTGGGAGGTAACTGTTGCTAGGGGGAAGGATACTGAGGTGGGTTGCTCCTGAACTGTGGTTGATGTGTGTGTGTGTGTGTGTGTGTGTGTGTGTGTGTGTGTGTGTGTGTGTGTGTGCGTGTGTGTGTGTGTGTGTGTGTGTGTGTGTGTGTGTGTGTGTGTGTGTGTGTGTGTGTGTGTGTGTGTGTGTGTGTGTGTGTGTGTGGCTCTTCTCTGTGATGGTTGTATATTCTTCGTCGTGAGTGGAAGTTGTGGTTGATTTGGTATACCACTGGATGTGCTGGCTGACTGCAGTGGTTGCAGATATCAAGTGGGTGTCGTACTTGACTCTGGTGACTGGTTGTGGATGGTTAGGGAGTTGTCATCGCTTGTAGTAAGCGGAGATTCTTGATTATGATGTTATTATCCTCACTGTGCTTGACACACCTGCCAGCAGAGCTCTTACAATTCACACCATGCCAGCCATACAGTTCAGAGGCTTCAGGCGAAGGTATAGCAAAGTGTAAAGTATATAAGTCAAGGTGAGTCCCAAGGGAAGAGTGTAGGATAGACAGAAGAAAGTCGTGACGTATGGGGCGATCTAGGTGTTATCCCTTGTGAGGGTTACAGTCAGGTCTGGCTTAGATGAGTCCATCCTCTCCACGATGGGTCTTCCCACTCGCTCCTATTATGGGTCCACCGAACACCGAATCTGGAGGAGCTGTCTGTACACTAGCCACACACACACACACACACACACACACACACACACACACACACACACACACACACACATCACGTTGTCCATTTACACGCGACGGCCTTCTAACCCACCCTAGGAACGTCCATACAGCCTCCCTCACACAGGGAATACCTGTCTGCGCATCGGTACCTCCCCCTCACATCACCAAGACACTTTTGCCCACAAACCCTCTCTACCCACAGCAAGGAAACACAATATACATAGAAGAGATAAGAAGATTTAAGTGATTCTGCGGCATTGCCTCATAAAATGAGTATGTAAGAGGGTCAACACATCATGTTTATGAAGACTTCTAGTTCAGAAGAATGTAATGCTCAGGCTCATATCTAGAAAAGATATACCAGGACCCCTTGATCCAATAATGTGTATGTATTGATCTAATTCTAATCTAACATTTGCTGAGCTTCCAATCCAATTCTAGACAACTCCCAAAGAGGAGGATAAACAGTTGGGTTGACTGTGAGCCGGTCGCTCGGTCCGGTACTCGAACTTTTGTTCTTATGATTCATAGGTCGCGACGCGAACTCTCTGCACTACGACTCTCCATTACACAACCGAGAGCAATGGCTGATATTTCGTTTGGAATCTCTGGGAAGATCAGGAGCTATTTGAAGCCAAGGGAAGATCATAACAGTCCGGCACAAAGTCTCCTGCTTGCCTGGAACACTGGCTGAGGGATGATACTCCGTGATGATCTTGTACGTCTTCTCTCTCTCTCTCTCTCTCTCTCTCTCTCTCTCTCTCTCTCTCTCTCTCTCTCTCTCTCTCTCTCTCTCCCCTCCAGCCTTGTTAAACATTTGCACAGGTATGAGCTGGTTTATGATAAAAATTGATGTTTGCGTTATTACATGATGAAAGAATAGGATAATTAGCGCTCAACATGGGTCAAAATGATTTTCAGAGAGAGAGAGAGAGAGAGAGAGAGAGAGAGAGAGAGAGAGAGAGAGAGAGAGAGAGAGAGAGAGAGAGAGAGAGGAGAAGACGCTTAGACTTTGGGTCTGTGTGGTGTATGTATATATGTAACCTACTATTACCCGCTTGAGTAATGTTCACTATCTGGACTCATCATCATTGCTATCTGGAAACCAACCAACATCATCACTATCTTGACCTCACCATCATCACTATCTGAATCCAACACCACCACTCTCTGAAGCCAGCATCATCACCATCTGAAGCAGCCAACACTATGATGACCCAGCTTCACATCATTAGGAAGCGGAAGCATCTACAACAGCACAAAGTTCTTTCCAAACATTGGACACCCTCGGGTAAGTTACTGACCAACTTGGAACCACAATGTGGACGATTAACGCTCATGAGTCTACACATCTTGAAACCTTGAAACATCGTCTGACAACGTGGTGAGGAGGCCTGCATTGCATTGGGTGGGTCGAGGGGCCATGATCAGTCTGCACTGGAGGAAGGTCGTGGTCGGGGCGTTGGTTGGGGCGTGAGAATAGGCGAGTTGAATGTTTGTGGAGGTCTCTTCTGTGTGGCTGGGTTTTGCGCGGGTCTCGTATCATTAAGCAAGGGCTGTTGCTGGGAGCCTAGGTTGAAAGTTCTCTGAATTCCGGTGTATTGGATGATAGAGGGGAAATTGAAGGATAAATGGTGACCAGCAGCCTGGAAGGTGAAAAGTGGCGTTCAGAAAAGTGAGGCCAGGAGACGGGAGGCTTAGAGGGTGAAGGTATCAACAAGGAGACGGGAGACGAGCCAGGAGAGGTAGGATTAAAGCCTGGAGGTTCCTTGTGGGTAAATCTTCGGACTGCCTCATACAGAGAGAGGTTAAGGCCAGCAAGTGTGCCCAAGGCTAATGTTCTTGTCACTTGCAGCGTGTCGTGAGCAAGAGAGAGAGAGAGAGAGAGAGAGAGAGAGAGAGAGAGAGAGAGAGAGAGAGAGAGAGAGAGAGAGAGAGAGAATATTCCACTGGTTTAACTAAATCCCTTATGACACATGTCCCTCATATCAGTCAACACAATAACAAAGTGTATTGGTTATTCAAAAAAAAAAAAGAAAATGAAAACAATATTTTCCCCCAAATCTTATGAAAAAACCAGGATACTCTGAACTTTAACCTTTATACTTTTTTTTTGTAACATAATCTCTTGTAAAGGTTTAAACATATGTTGAGACAATACACTTTTTGTATTAGTGAAAAACGAAAACAAATTTACGACAATTTAGTTTGAGATGCGAGCTGTAATTTGTGTCTGGATAGGACAGTTTCTACCAGAGATTCCATTTCTAATATTTTTTCTTTCTGTTTTTCTGGCTGCAGCAAAAAGTCTGTCGCGGGTAAATCAAATCACGATTTTTAAATGAATATTATCAAGAAAAATCTGTTGAGGGTCATCAAAATTTTGCGACATTTGAAAAGCAAAGAAATAATCAGATCCAGACATGTTTGACTTTCGGTAATTTTCGCACACCTCAACTCTCTCAGAGAGAGAGAGAGAGAGAGAGAGAGAGAGAGAGAGAGAGAGAGAGAGAGAGAGAGAGAGAGAATAGTTTGAAAGAGTTCCTCTGACGGCCTCCAGGATTCCCCGAAACAAAAAAGTCCAGTGAAGTTGTCTATCGACTCGGGTCCTTCCCTCACCCGCGACCCCCACACACACAACCTCCCTCCTCGCCCCACACCCCGACCTCACCACTACCACCACCACCGCCATCCATGCTGTCATCCTCTCCGGGTAGCCAACCGTCCGTGTTTGCTGAAGTCAAGCAAGCAAGCGAATGAGAGAGAGAGAGAGAGAGAGAGAGAGAGAGAGAGAGAGAGAGAGAGAGAGAGAGAGAGAGAGAGAGAGAGAGAGAGAGAGAGAGAGAGAGAGAGAGAGAGAGAGAGGTCTAGGACCTCTTTATCTCTGCTCTCACTGTCTTTAACGTTTATCAATCAGTCATATCTATAGCCTGATATAGAGGGTTGTTTTGTTCATCTAAATTGTTTCGTCTGTTCATTACCTCAACAGTCCACGTCACACTCAAGCACAGTGAACAATGGAGGAAATCTTGTTACCATGTTATAACGACACGGTAAATATTCATCCAAATCACCAGTGTCTTGGGCAGGTTTCCCACACATCGCCTGTAGCACTACGGCCAATAATCAGTCATCTGGGAATGCCTCAGTGTGGGATGGACGCGATCACCCTTTGGGTATTGGCAGCTGCTGCTCTGTGGACTGAAGGACTGTGTGTGAGACACGTGTCTCCTGAAATATACCTCAACAGACGTGAGATATGAACACATAACGCTGGTCTAGTGAGAATCTCATGCTTTATAAATGACAGTGAACAGAAGAGACTGGACTTTAAAGACTCTATTGTGGTAAGAGAACCAATGTTACGAAGTTTATTCTGGAATCCAGCTTTTTTGATGACCACTCAGCATCCCCCTGCAGGTGATCAGAGCACCAGCAGGAGATGATGTGTCCACCTGATGACTTCAAGAATTGACAGTGGACGTTTTCTCCGAGCCTAAGAAGCAGATGAAAAGATTCTTCTTCGAATATGAAGCGTTGCAGGATTGCATCTTGGTCTATTAACGTCTTTCACACTCCTCTCTGCATCTAACTCTGTCTGTCTGTCTGTCTGTCTGTCTGTCTGTCTCTCTCTCTCTCTCTCTCTCTCTCTCTCTCTCTCTCTCTCTCTCTCTCTCTCTCTCTCTCTCTCTCGAGCGCCGCCAACTCAGGATATTGGAAATTGTTCGAAAAGTGCAAGAATGTTGGGCAGGTGTTGCTTGGCGGTATTTTCACGGCTGAAGGTTATGTTGGCTCGCGACAACACAACACAGGTCGCTGTATCTCTACAGGTGAGCGTACAGTAACCCAACAGGGTGTAGAGTCACATTGCTATCAACATTTCTCTTTTCAAAAAGTGAGTTACTTTGTTCCTGATATGAAATTTTTTTTGTAGATCTATATATCCTGTTGCTCCAGAAAATCCTCTTATATTTGCTACGTTATTCTTCCCAGGAGTTAGGTGAATATACCTATTTGTTTTAAGAATATTTGCCTTCTTACCTCACTGAGAAATCCTCTCGTGCAACGAGATCCATTTGAGGCAGCGTAGACCAGAGAACCATGGAGGATCCCGTGTTATCGCAACAAATATTTTACTGTTGGAACAGCTATATTGTGGCGAATATTCGTGTCAAGTCGCCCTCAGCCCAGCGTTCCTCTTCTTATTTTAGATAAGACTATTTTATGTCATCATGGGTTTCGGAATATCTTCGTATAAACACACACACACACACACACACACACACACACACACACACACACACACACACACATTGCCTTGTGCTGATGAATCTCTTTTCGTATATATGTATATATATATATATATATATATATATATATATATATATATATATATATATATATATATATATATATATTCTTTCTTTTTCTTTCATACTATTCGTCATCTGCGTTAGCGAGGTAGCGTTAAGAACAGAGGACTGGACCTTTGAGGGAATATCCTCACCTGGCCCCCTTCTCTGTCCCTTCTTTTGAAAGGATCACAATTTTGCGCGTGATCAAGATATTCCCATGAGTCCACAGGGAAAATGAAACACGATAAGTTCCCAAGTGCACTTTCGTATAACAATCACATCATCTGGGGAGACACAAGAGAGAAATATGACAGTCAGTTGATATACAACGAAGAGACGTAACTAGGACGCCGTTTGGTAAACATCGCATATACATATGTATGATTCATATTGTCCCTTAGTAGCAGAAACAATCCTCCTCCTCATCTGGGAGTATAACAGGGGAGCCATCCTCCATTTAGCGATAAACCTTCATGAATCCACGTCAGGTTTTGTCACATTTTTCTTTCCCAGATGAGGCTGCTTGGTTACCCAGGGCTATGAAACTATCCGAACACGTCCAGTTTAATTCCCTGGTGACGCCACGAACTGTTTAATGTTGTTGACTAGTAAGTTAAACTTGCATTGTGCTCCTGTCGGTGGACGCATGCTGCACCTCACTTGTGTGTGAGGCTGAATTCCTCATCTATGATGGAACACGAAAACTACATCATTAAAAACCCTTATATTCAGAGATGCAGGTGTGTGTGTGTATCCATGCAAGCTATAGTTAATGTTCTATATGTGAAAATTATGAATCTATTTCATGATGAGTTTGTCATAAGCTTAGAAATAATGTCAGATGCATCCTAATCATAGGTCAGATATGTGGTTGAGTCTTGTCATAAAACCAGTTAGATTAAATTTTCACTATCCCCTCTACTGGCTCAGTCCTTGCCATCGCTACCTCACTACATGCAGCACCATCGCCTCCACTGGCTCAGTCCTCGTCCTCGCTACATCTCTACAAACACAGCCATCGTTTCCAGACTCGTCATCTTTCAATATCTTCTCCTACATCATTCTATCCAGCAGCGCCGCGATCATCGCTTCCATCAACCTCTATCTGATCAGTTCTCTTCCTGTTTTACGCACGAGCGTCTGCAAAACTATCTTATCTCAAACGGAGAACTGGGTCATCGAGGAGATATTCCGAGATAGGGATGGCCTGGCACAGTCCTCAGTCTCTCACGGCGCCAGAACTTGGTCTCTGATTCTCATATCTTTTTATCTTTCTCTCTTTTATCATCATCATCATCATCATCTTCTTCTTCTTCTTCTTCTTCTTCTTCTTCTTCTTCTTCTTCTTCCTCTTCTTCTTCTTCTTCTTCTTCTTCCTCTTCTTCTTCTACTACTTCTTCTACTACTTCTTCTTCTTCTTCTTTCTGATACGATTATTATAGATATTGTTATTACCATTAATGTTATCATTAGCATCAGGTAAACACAACCTAATTGTTCAGGCAATTGCATTATCGCCAAACAAAAGTTGATTTGCATGTTATTATATGAATTCGTAAATCATATCGTCATTAATCAAATACAAAATTTGTCTCATGAAGGGCATTACCATAACTAAAAAGTGGATATATTTAATGCTAGTAAAACACTGTGTCAGTGTCTATAAATGCCTAGTAGAGGGAGAGAGAGAGAGAGAGAGAGCGAGAGAGTTAGCTTAACTGTTTCTATATAGCAATCACATCCTCCAGTGGATTGGCTGCTGGTAATTTCGTGATCCACAGTGATACAACGTGTCTATATGCAAGTGGAAGTCCCTGATGTCCTACCTGTCCTGTATATCAAAGTATCGCTCCGCAGTTTGTCAAAGGTTCGCTGGACGTTTTAGAGGCGATGTGAGTGAAATACGATTGGAAATATTTGCTGGATACCCGATACTAATTACTTGATATCCCATTCTCTTTCTGACAGAAAAAGTGACTATAGCCTCAATACATTCCAGAATTCTAAATTCATGTGACAGAATTGGCCTATTCTAGTCACCTAGATTTTAGAAAGACAAAAAAAAAAAAGATTGAAATAAGCTCTAGGCTTTTACGGCACTCCCTAGTTAACAAGATTCCTACACCATAGGTATTGTACGTGTGGCTAACACTATAATGTCTACTTCGACTCTGGGGATCGTCATTTGGCCTTGTCCCTCCGCGCCACTACCACCACATGTCACTTCCAGCTATTGTGTCTATGTTCCTCGTACACACAAGACACTAGGGCTCCCTGGCTTCAGTAATATCTACATAACTTACTTTCTTATCATGCTTATCTATGGCTTCCCTCATTTGATATCCCTCCTTATCCATATCAAGATTTTGATTATTATGAAATTTGCAAAATAGGCAAAAAGGATCATCCTTTTCGCACTACCTGACACGAAGCACCAAACCAACTGGTCCTCCCATCTCTTGCCATCTATCCCCTCAACCACTTACCACACGTCCATCCAGCTGGTCAAGAAAAAAAAAACTCTTCCTCCTTCTCGCTAGCAATACCTCCTGCCACTTGAGATCCTCAAGGTTCAGCTCGGCACCACCACCTCGGTTAAGCCATTCGAGTTCACACAGACCTCTTTAAGAACAGCCACAACCCAGCCATTGTGTACATGAACAGTAATCAGTAGACTGCCAACTCCAACACAACCCGAAATTCGTATAAATACACACACACACACACACACACACACACACGCGCGCGCGTATATATATATATATATATATATATATATATATATATATATATATATATATATATATATATATATATATATATATATGTATATATAATCAATAATGCTTCACAGGCGTCGGTGGGAAAGAGACAATTATATAGCGTTATATATCTGACAGTAACACATTGTGTACTTTTCATTAGTGGTGTATATACCATTGGTGGTTCGTTGTTCAACTAATGAGAATCACACACCGTATATCACTTCTAATTTTGTTACTAACTCGTATATGAATTACGGTGGAAAAAAAAACCCACTCGATCTAGACATAAATTTCGTTTGAAAATGGAAAAATAAAGCGATTTTCTTCAGGTGTATTTCGTTATGCCTTTAGCCAAATTTTGCGAATGATAACGTCGATGAGATGGCTCAAACTACACTACATGACAAAGATTTTCTTTAATATAAGACACGAGCCAAAGACCTGAAGAAAAGGAGGTAAAGATAAGATGAGACCGAGGCAATATTGATGATGGAGGAGACAAATGAAAGCAGAAGCAGCAGTAGTAGCAATAGCGGCAGCAGCAGTAGCAGTAGCGGCAGCAGTAACAGAGGGAGTATGGCGTGTGTGTGCGTGTGGACCAGAGACACTTGCCTCTGACACCACAAAGCCATTGGTGACGTGAGCTTACCAGGGCTGGAAATGGGTCGGAGGGTCACGGGGTCAGAGTTTCACCTGGAAGTGAATACAAAGTGGGTCATGGTTGGTCGTGGGGTCATATAGCTGACCCACTTGACCCAGGAGCAGGTCGAGACGGGTCGAGTTTGAGATTTCGTGAGTCAAACACGTCTTTGAGAGAGAGAGAGAGAGAGAGAGAGAGAGAGAGAGAGAGAGAGAGAAGATGACAATGGTATTTGTCGTGTAATCATATGAACGAAGAAATATCCGGATGTGAATATAACAAGATAAGAACTGACGAAAACCAGTCAGGCAAGCGAGATGAAAGAAAAAAATATATATCGTACAGTAAAAAGAATTAAAAAGTGGAGAGAGCTACAGCAGAAAGGAAAAAAATAAAGAGAAAAGATTTCATAACAAGAACTGAAGTGGTGATTTGGAAAACAAGTTAAAACGTATTTCCCTGTTTCATAACAGGCTACAACGCACACACGTATGAACAAATTTACGACAAAAACATCCAAAACAAAACTTTGAAAGCGAGAAGTGAATGGACTTGAAAGACATTTTCAACTCATTGCAAAATACATCAACTCAGTACAATGAAAGAGGTCACCAGGACGACATTTGGAATCTGTGGTAAGCTTGTAAATCTATGAAAAAGAGAAGAGACTTGACATTTAACACTGTGTGCTGAAGGTGTACACTCCTGCAAGCCTTGTCTGGAATGTAGTATTAATGCTCACAAGGAACACATGCGATACCTACTTCTTACGGAGACCTCTCCACAAAATGAGAAAGATTTACTCACACACATACACACACACACACACACACACACACACACACACACACACACACACACTGTGATACAAACTGCAACGTACCCTTGCAACTTCAGTGTTAGACTTTCTACCGAGTTATGAAGAGGGAGATGATATAACTCCCTTCAGTATCTTTAGCTAGTGTTATCATCTTCTTGTTGAGGTGATAAGAAAACGGAATCTCTTTATGAAGCCATATTGTACGAGTGCTGTCATGATGCCTGGCTGCTGGAAGGTGAGGATGTATCTATCTTAGGTGTCTTGCTCCTATTACTTTGACGACTGACTTTATCTTCTGTTAGCTTCCTGAGACCTATATTGGGCAGGATAGCACTAGGGATAGATGGATAGACAGATAGATAAATAGAGTGATAAATAGATAGACACCTCACTCCTGAATCAGCTGAGGTGCTTGCAAATTTAGGCCGAACAGGATAACACTGATAGCCAGACTGTTACGATAACGTACACTGCTATCTTCTTTTGGCTCGCTGATAACAAGAAAAATGAAAAGCGAGTCAAGCAATATAAGATTTGTATCTGAATTACACCATGGAAGCTAGTACGACTGTATTAAAGTGGAGGAAAGCCAAGGCAAAGGAGCGGAACTAATGCATTTCGGTCCGTAAGAAGCTGCAGTCACACCAGAAGTGTTGCTTTGAGTCGTACTGTATTATAGATCAACAGTAGATGATTCATGCATGTGTAAATAATCCTCTGCTCTTTTTCTTTCATCCTCTTCGCGGGAAAAACACATAAAAAATAGTCAGCCAACGCAGTGACCTGACCCACCGTATGAACCAACTGGTTGTTTCTATAGGTAGTATTGGAAACCATTCTTTCATTTGTTGATGGACTTGGGGACAGTTTCGCTCTCCTTTCCCATCCTGTCCCTTCCCCTCTCCTGTGCTATATCACGAGAGAACATGGAATGTAAAATCCAGGTGAAAGCCACGTACAAAGAATCATATATTACCCCGGTAACCTCTTATCATTAGCTACTGTGCTCTAGTAACCAGTATTGTACCATTAACTACTAGTGACTTGTATGATATCATCACCTACTGTGCTTCATATTATCTAGTATTAACTAGCTTCATGTCAGTAGCGACTGTGCTTCAGTAACAAGTGTTGACTCGCATTACATCAACATCCACTGTGCTTTAGTCACTAGTACTGACTAACATTGGATCAATAGCAACTGTTTTTTCTCAGTAGGGATGTTCTCTGGTATGATATGGGCTTTGCCATCCCCAGAAAGTGAATTCTGAGACACAGTTTGAACACTAATCAAAGAATGACTTTAGTCATTGGTAGGATTCGGAGCCACATTTCGGAGACATTTGGATTAAACAACAGAACGTGTTGGTAGATTAAAACCCCATTGCACTGATTTCAAACCTATTTCAGCATATAAAACCCAAGCCCCTCATAAGAAGAAACGTTTTCATTTTTCTTCACCATACAAAACATCTCCATTATTTTCATACAATAAAATGTTCCATCAAACTCCAGCATTGTCTAACAGCAGAATGGTCAATCGTGTCAAAATCCTCAACGAAAACAGAACATTACATCTTTGTCATCATACAGCGCCTTCATGTACATCACCTTCGACACACATAATACATTCTCATAACACAAAATACCCTCACAAGATGAGGAGTCCATCACAACTCACAACGCATCACAATCATCTCTCCAACCGCAATGCTGCCTCACTAAACGTGTACCCTTAACATGAAATTCTCGGAACGCAAGGGAGTGCGACGGGATAATAATGAAGTGGAACTGTTGGTACAGGAGAAGCTTAAACATACTTGTGGAGATGCGGTGCTGTGAGGAGAGTTACTAGACATATTATCAGTTCGATGTTGACGACATGACGAGAAGGGAGTGGAAATACTAGCGAGTTCTCATTGTTTGTGTGGTACGATGATGTAAATAAGAACCGTGGTAATTAGCCTGTAATGTGACCTCCAGGTAACCAGCCGATCCAGTTTCCGAAGTTTTGCGAAATAAGAAAAGATCGGTTCATTCCACCTCTCTCTCTCTCTCTCTCTCTCTCTCTCTCTCTCTCTCTCTCTCTCTCTCTCTCTCTCTCTCCTCCGCTCTGTACTGCGTCTGTAGTTCATGAATCAGTCACCTGGGGAGCAGTGTCCGTTGTTTAAATTTGTTGCTTGTGGTCGATAGCATTGTATCCTCCGTCTTCTGTAAGTTTTATCATTGATAATCGTATTTCCTACATGTGTGATAATCTTGGTGACTAATACCACTTAGATGTTGGATCTGTAAGATGTCCAAACCATCCACGTATCCGTCCATTTCGGAAACCTGACCATCTCAAGGTCCCATTAGGTTGGAATAACAGGTTGTTTACTGCAAACATAAGCATAAGCAAATACATGAAGACTGATGGAGAGGCTGTGATGATGGGGATCATATGAAGATTGATGAGGACGACATGAATGTCATGAAGTTCATCAGGTGTTGGGGATGGCTGCATGACGGTGATAGAGCAACGGAACTGTTGTTCTTGGCGAGGGACTGTAGGTGAAGGAGATGATGGAGATGATACATTGTATGTGTTACTGGTGACAACATGAGGATGTTGGGGTGGATTTGTGGCTGAGAATAACGTGAAGATGATGGAATGGAACTGTATTTGGGGACAACATAATGTAACGAAATTGTTGTTGTGGACGTGGAAACAGAGTGGTGGAAATGATGTTGTGGGGATGATATGAAGATGATTACGATGCACAACTAGTTGGGGATGACTTGATGATGAAGAGGTAGAATCACTGCTGAGAACGACATGGCAATGATGATTTACAACTGTTGTTGGAGATGATGTGATGATGATCAAGTGGAATTTACCGTTGTAGGTGACGTGAAGGTATACGAGTGGCACTATCACAGAGCATAACCATCATGGGCTGAACTGCTGTTGGAGGCGACATGAGGTGCTACAACGGAGTAGTCAGTTAAAAAGCCTAAACAGTTATAGTGAATTGTGATCTACGAGGTGACATAGAAACAGTGAATCGTGATCTACGAGGTGACATAGAAACAGTGAATTGTGATCTACGAGGTGACATAGAAACAGTGAATTCCGGCCGTTATTCGAGGGTTGACATGAAACATCTGGGGTACAAATTTTGTTCGGAAATGACGTGAGGATAAGGGATTGGAACTGTGAGTGGGGCTGACGTGAAGATGATTCAATGGAACAGCTGCTAGGGGTGACTTGAAGAAGATGGAATGGAAGGGTTGTTGGGGAAGACACGAAGATGATAGAGTGAGACTGATGTTAGGGAGGGAATGATAATGATATATGGAAAAATTGCTGGACGGCATAAAGACGATGGAGTGGGCCATGTTCTGGGTATGAGAGGAAGGCGATAGAGGGGGGGGGGGGGGTGAACTATCGGCGAAGACGACATAAAGGTGATAGAGTGAGGGTGTTGCTGCGGACGATATGAAGAGGATGGAACAGAGCTGATGGTAAGGACGACAACGAGTGCAAAATGCCATGAAAAGGGAGGGAAGAGGAAACAAGAGGGAAGGACGAGAGTTAAGAAAATGAGGGAAAAATCAGAGATAGTACAGCAGTAGAGTTAGGGACAAGCAAGATATACTAAACCAAAAGATATAATAAGGACGAGGCAGGTTCTTGATCCCGCCGAGATAGATAGATAGATAGATAGATAGATAGATAGATAGATAGAGAGAGAGAGAGAGAGAGAGAGAGAGAGAGAGAGAGAGAGAGAGAGAGAGAGAGAGAGAGAGAGAGAGAGAGAGAGAGAGAGAGAGAGATGTTGCCATACACGACCCTTATGGTCGTACCTTGGGACCATAACGGACCATTTGATCCCCTAAAGGACCATACACAACCCTAGTGGTGATGCAGGACCAGTAAAGTCGCCAGAGCAATCATGTATATAGTGTTGATAACGTGGACACTGTTATAGATATAGTGTCACAACGACACTGTGGTATCATATGGTGAATTATCTCTCTTTTCTCTCTCTCTCTCTCTCTCTCTCTCTCTCTCTCTCTCTCTCTCTCTCTCTCTCTAAGCAAAGACGTATAGATTAATAAGTGTGAAAGCTTCTGGTTTCATCCCGAGAAAAAGGAAATGACGTTCGGGCACCATTTGGGAATGAAATGTTGCTATAGAAAAGAGAAGAAAAAATAAACTCTAACTTACCCAAAGATTTTTTGATATTGGAATCTTTTTTTTCTGGCAATAATCCATACAGTGTGTTCAAGGATCGATGAAGTATTAAGAATCTAGTGAGGCAGCTGGTAGCACTGAGTAACAAGGACATCTTCATGATTTACCAATTTTGTGTTAAGCTTTGAGAAATAGAATACTTACTTACTTACTTTACTTACTTACTTACTTACTTACTTATATAAGAGCACTTACCACGAGGTTTTGCCAAATTGAATGGCTGGCGCGTACAGTTCACCGCAAGAAAATATGGAGTTGCTTCGAACGAGTTATGTGAGTTACATATTATTGTGTGAGATGGAGGAGAGAGATTGTGTGTTTGTGGGTTGCAAGCCCACGTATGGGATAGCTTCACTCCTGTGTCCCAGGTCCATGCAAAAGTAAACATAGTCTCCGTGGACGTCCTCGACTCGTCTCCATCCTGTCTTTTCCTGTCTCTGTCAACGTCCTCTCGTCTCGTCTCCATCTCGTCCTCTCCAACAATCTCCATCAACGTCCTCGCCTCCAGCATCACTTCGACGTCCATCACCCTCCTCCTGGACAAAGTGACTTGCCTGCCTCATAACCGCTCATCATGGCTCCACGAAATTACCAAAAGCTTTTAATTTTCCTCATTTTTTTTTCATTTCTCCCCACACAAGAGCTTCTCCATTAATATCCAGACCGACCGCTCCTTTTATTCCTAGCCATTCATGTACACGCAACATCTCTCTCTCTCTCTCTCTCTCTCATCAGCACACTAGTTGTGGAGTTTTCGTTCCTCGTCATCTGCTTCTGACCAGATATGCCATTAGACTTTCTTCGTATTCCAGTCCAACTGACGTGTTCACACCAGCAACCTTCTATCCACCGTTGGCACTATTGTAGACACGATACTACATCAAATGGTGCATTTCGCCTCATGGCCAGACCCCGGGGTTGCCTTGGTAGAGCCTGGCAGGAGAGTAGTACAATATACCTCCACCCTCCTCCCAACCATTCCACGTCCTTTATTCTTTCTGTATCAGCCTCTTCCCACTACATTCTTTCCACTTTTGTATGGTTGACTGCATCTTATCCTGACTCTTCCTTACTGTCAAATTGTTCTTTTCTTCCTTCAAGTCTGTCAGTTAAAGGGTATTTATACCACCTTCATCTCACACACTTGCCTCTTTCCTGTATCATAATACACAATTTAGCACCAACAGTAATTCCTGTACTGCTGTTATATCGCACAATAAACTGCTATTATAACGAGCCTTTTGTTGTCTGGTCATCAGGTTGTATCGTAGTACTCCTGTCGCTCATAGAAAGACCTAGATACTGGCCCTCCAGCTCCGTCTGCCATGTGACCTTTCACCTAACACCAGACCCAAGCGTTGTTATATGACCTTTAACCTACGTAAATCCAGGTCTGAACTACTTTGTTATATAATCCATGACCTAACACTATATCCCCATGGCTGTCTAGTGTCTACAGACGGTGAATTTCACACTATCATCACTATGTCATAATCCTCGTCATTACACAGGACATCACCCATGTGACTAAATATGTCAATGAAAAAGAAGTCACCACCATGTTCGTACCAACGTCTCTTACTGCGTCATGCCGACGTCATCCTTACGTCAGCACGAACGTCACTCATATGTCAATAACCTAATCCTTAAGAGGAAGGTCATTTACTGGGCTATCTTGAGCAAGTAATGCATCATCCTGCTCAAGGGTCAATTAACCCTGCCGCAGAAGCTAACCATACCATTCACCCCAGTTGCCACGAAAATAACTTGGATTTGACTCCGTTTGAAATTTCGTGATATTCTATTCCGATTTTCTGTCTTGGTAGTTTCCCTTTCTCCCTCCGGCCGATTGAAGACTGAATTTTCTGGCGCAAATATTCAAGTCATCAATACTTTTTTCCCGACTTTACCTTTACAACTGTATGTGGCTGAGTGGCTGATCTGGATACAGACGCCTGCTGGTATTGCCACGTCAAGTTACATTACCACCTCATCTGTTTCCGTTGTTGCTGGAGGGTTTTCTCCCCAAGATTGTTCTGGCACCAGTGGTGTTCCAGTGTTGGCAAGTCCTCCAGCGTGCTGATGCCAGTTGGTGTTTCTCCAGTGTACTGGTACCAGTAGTGTTCCAGTGTTGGTAAGTCTTGGAGTCTTCTGGCACTAGTGGTGTTCTGGTATTAAAAAGTTCTCCAGTGTCCTAGTATCAGTGGTGGTCCAGTGTTTGTAAGTAATCTAGTGCAGTGGTCCTAGGTTCGATCTTCGTCAGTCGTTACCCAACAAACCACAAGTCGAATCCGTTGTCATTTTGTCCATATTCGGGATCAGTTTCTTGTTGAAATGGCACCGAAGATAGAGTCGGAAATGCATCCACAATGATATCAGCATTTAAATTTGTATCAAACACGCTCAATACCTCTTCTGCAAGCGATTTATCTCCATTCATTCTTAGATAAAGCAATTTATGAACATCGTCTAATACAAAACCCGTTCATTTTTCAAGTGTAAACACTACGGATTCCCTCGTCTTCAAAGCCCGGCTCAATTTTTTTTCGTTCTTCTGGTCCATTTATCCTGGCAGGACTCATTACCAATTACGTGTTGAGATAGCTCTCGCCGTAATTCGAAGATTATCGTTGGAAAATACCAAGAAAAGTTCCGTTGCGAAACGACGCAATAATATGTGGTTGACGGTTCGAACCTTCTCTAGTTTGGCCATTTTTTCATCTCATCGTTGGTGAGGACAAACACTGGGATCAAAGGTCACGCAGGTGAGAAGCTATGAAGGGGATCACGACTCCTTCCTTCATAAAGTTAAGCTGACGTGATGACAGGGATATCTGGGCAACATCTGCTGCTGTGTGTCTGTCCTCCAGCAGATAACCTCTTGATAGACCATCAGGTCCTCCTGTTATCTGTCGCACTTATGGACTCAGTGAGTGAATCATACATGGGAGGTATGTATAGTACTATCATTGTTCTCCTTGTGTGGTGCGCCCTGCAAGTTGTAGGAGAGAAGACTGGCTGCGAGGGATATTAAGAATTAGAATGATATTTGTCGCAAATATTCAATAACAAGAAAGTCTAAGATGATTCGATAATCATGAGTTCATCTCGGAAAAACACGAAATTTCTCTTGACAGTCAGATAATCCTTCCCTTCCCTTCAGTATCAGGCGATGTGCATGTCTAATGCCAGTTGCCAACATCTGCCGCTCATGTTAGGCATGACACCATCTGCCAACATCTGCCGTACACAAGGCAACACACCAACACCTGCCAACATCTGCTGTACACCAGGCAACACACCAACACCTGCCAACATCTACTTCAAGTTAGGACTCTGCAAATAACTGCTAACCGACATCGATGAACCTAACGATGTTTCGTTACATTATAACTCGGCTTTGAAAGTCGGTGAACCTCGTTAATCAACGCAGTTGATTGTAGTAATAACCATAGGTAACTCCCCTTCTGTATTAGGGTCTGCATTACAAACGCTTGCATTCAAGCACCATGTGCAACTGTGACTTTTGTGTAAATATCACATCACTGTTACAAATAATTTCTGCAGTTTGTGTCTTGATTACTAGGGGCGCCTCATCCATCCCTGAGACGAGTCAGCCCTCAGCTCATACTCATAGCTTTGACTCACACTCACTCATTATTCATATAAGTCTCCACGCTCAGTTTCAAGTGCCTGTAGTGTCTTCTTCCTGCCATAGTTAATGTAGTGATTAGACCAACTCCCCACTCACCTCTCACATCTTTCTCTCACACTTCCCTCTACTCTCCCACACCTCCCTCCCCTCTCTCACACTTTCCTCTCCTCTCACACCTTCCTCTCCTCTCTCACAGCTCCCTCTTCTCTCACACACGTACCTCTCCTCTCACACACGTCCCTCTCTTCTGTCACACCTTTCTCTACTCTCACACTTCGTTCTCCTCCTCCTCCTCCTCCTCATCTTCCGCGGCCTGAATCCCTGGCTGGGATCTTCCCCTCACTCCCCACGTCTGGTTCCCGGCCATACTTCCCCTCCTCTGGACGCTTCCCTCTCATTCCCTTCATCTTCTTCCCTTTAGTTGTTTCTTCTTTTGTTTCTGGTTCCTTTCGTCTCACTCTCTCCGCCTGATTCGTTCTCTCTGTCTTCCACTTGTGTTTCCTCCTCCCTGGTTCCTGTCTTCAGTGTACTTTACTTTGTCTCGTTTCTTTCACTATCCTCTCAGCCTCACCAGGTCCTCCACCTGGTGCCTGTCATTTGCTTCTCCTCCTTCGTTTCTCTTCAGCTGGTTCACCTCACCTGGTTCTCTCTATCCCTCTTTTCCCCTCACCTGGTTTTCTCCATCCCTCTTTTCCCCTCACCTGGTTCACCCCATCCGTCACCAGGTTCCCCTCACCTACTGCCCATCTCCTGGTCCTCCACTTAACAAGTCCCCTTCATCAGGTTCGCCTTACCTGTTCCCCCTCACGTCATATTTTCGGTATTTGTTAAACTGCACTTCTCTTGTCTCGTTTGTTATCCTCCTCTGATTACCCTCGTCTTGTTACCCTCGTCTGTTTACCCTCGTCTTGTTACCCTTGTCTGTTTACCCTCGTCTTGTTACCCTCGTCTGTTTACCCTCGTCTTGTTACCCTTGTCTGTTTACCCTCGTCTTGTTACCCTCGTCTCTGTCTCCTCATCTTAATACCCTCGTCTGTTCCCTCGTCCTGTTACCCTCGTCTGTTTCCCATCCCTGTGATGGGGGCGCCAGGTCTCCTGATGTGGTCTTCCCTGTCCTAACTTATTAGTGCAACTTAAGCCTTGCTCGCGGGAATAATATTTTTTGCTCCTACTTGTTATATTTATGAGAGATTGAGGTGAGGGAAGACTTAGAGGCGGGCTGGCCGAGGACGAGGTGGAAAGATGATGTGCAGGAAACTCTGAAGAAATACGGAATGGGAAGACTGAACTGACTGGGTGAAGATGGTACGTTCCAGGAAAGACTGGAATGCAGGTGACCATTAGTGTCACTGACGTGCTGGAAAACTTTCTTGGTGCATATGTATATATATATATATATATATATATATATATATATATATATATATATATATATATATATATATATATATATATATATATAAAAGATAGATGAATATATCGGTCTAGTGTACTTAGTCATACCGGGGCCACTAATGAAGAATTAGTTGGGTAACAGTAAAGAAGGAAATTCCTGACACCAGCTGTTGGCAGAAGGGTTGCGTCTTGACGTGAGAGGAGAGAGCTGGCAACTGCCTCGGCCTTTCATCTACAGATGCTTCTCCGAGACCTCAAGTGTTCTTACGCTGATTGGATGAAGGTCACACGAGTTACATGCCCTCTCATCCACATTGAGAGACCAATGTGGCCTTTGACAGTGTTGATATCGGGTGAGTCAATGAGACAACAGTGTCTTAGGTTCAGGTCAAAGGTCATACAGTCACATTAAAGGGTAGTATCTCGTATTAATCTCAAGGTCAAGGGCTGTATCATAGATCAAAAGGGGTGAAAAGCTGTGAACTGTTTATGATAGATCTTTGGCCGCTGACGAAAGAGACTGAGGTATATTGAACTCACGTTCCACTGTAGGGAAAATAGACGGGCATGATAGACAGAAACGCAGAGGATCTGTTGCCTTGCGTCATCCACACGCGTTTCTTATGGGTAAAACTGAATATCCATAAAGAAGTCATTAAGTTTACAGTGAACAAATATGATATATATCACATCATAACAACAGGGGAAAGCAAGAAGTGAAACATTTCACTTGGAATGTATAACAGCTTCCCTGGTGGAAGATGCCAGATGTGTCCACATAATGTGTGAAGCTCTTCTTTCCTTTTTTCTATAAGTCTGACTCCCGACAGTTTTCCCCAGACTGCTTCAGGCACTTGCGCACACAGCCAAATTTATCTCCAAGGTTAAGAAATTCTTTAACTAAGAGTTCCTTAGAATTTCAGGGGCATCGCTATTCTCGGTTATCGTGCGACAGGTTTGTGGTTTGGTCGGAGAAAAAGATATGGCAGTGTTCGATACGGTGGCCGTGTGATAAGGTCGCTCCTCCGTCACTGGTCTGGCACTGCAGGCTCTGTTGACTGACTCACGAATGGTGAGTGCAAAAGAAAAATTCGTCTTAAAATAATGTCATTTTACGTAAGGCATTTTGAACCTTATATGATATATCGAGAGAAAAGAAGACCTTCAACTATCCAGGAAGATTTATCAACCAGGTTCTGGTAGTATGGTCGAGCGACAGAGGCGTCAGGGTGGAGAGAGAGAGAGAGAGAGGGAGGGAGTGAGGCCTGGTAGGAGATGATGAGACGTGTGACAGTGTTCAGTGATAACGTATCTACTCGTCAACATGTGTCACGGTCGTGACGGTGTCAGCCTCATGTGGGGAGGACGTCCCTAAGCTGCTCATCTCGGCAACATGGAGAATGTGGTCGAGAATAATAGATTGTCATTAGTGTGCACCTGAGCACGAGACCAAGCCTGGCTCTTGACACGTTGTATCAGGCCGCTGATAACGCCTCTCTCTGGTTGAGGCTTCACACACAAACAAATATATATATATATATATATATATATATATATATATATATATATATATATATATATATATATATATATATGTGTGTGTTCCTATGAGTCCACGGGGAAAATGAAACACGATAAGTTCCCAAGTGCACTTTCGTGTAATAATCACATCATCAGGGGAGACACAAGAAAGAAATATAACAGTCAGTTGATATACATCGAAGAGACGAAGCTAGGACGCCATTTGATGGGTTAATGGTACTAAGTTTAATCCAGCTGAGCCAAATTAACTTCAGGCTGAGCACTCAGACACATTATTACCTAGAGATGATTTTAATTCACAGCCCAGCCAAAGGGTCTTATTGTTAGAGAAAAATGGAAACTCTAGTCTTATGATTTAATCTTCACCCTATGGTCATGGTTACTCTATCTGCCCAAGTCTTCTGAAAGCCTATGGTTACATATCGACCCCACACATGATTGTCAGCCCACAGGCTCCAGTGTCGGCCATAAATTTCCCAGCATTAGAGAGAACTCATTTGTCTCAGTTACGACGGCCAAAGTTGGGTCTTAAGTGGCAACCCACTGGCCATGATGAACGCCCTGTTAGCTGTGCAGTGACGAGTGAAGTGCAGAGGGAAAAGTTGAAACATCTGGTGCCAGGAATGAGGGATATTAACTTATTGTTAAACCATTACACTGTGATGTTAACGACGAGGCAGCTGTATGGTGTACTGTGTGGATAGTGAAGGTCAAATGCTGATTACGAGCGATGTCCAGGTTTACAAGAGTCCAGAAAAAACAGCATGATTGATATCAAGACCCAGGAACAAGCTGAGTGAAGAGATATATAAAGGAAACTGACATTTAACTCACGACAGAGGCCAAGGCTTTAATAACATCTTGATATATGTTTTCGTGATAATGAGAAATATTTAACGTCAGATAATTCATTCGAAGTACATTGAGATCCAGTAACTAGTTCTATTGTGTTGAATCCTCTCCACCTCATCACCAGTTATCAAATCTTCTCTACTGAGCTCCTTATCTTTCGTCCTCCCAGTTCCTGCGTCCATACCACCATACATGACACAACATCAACGATTCTTTCCCTCCTGCATGACCATAGTGAAGTGCTCTTCATCCACTTCTCTCTCTCTACCAGTTGGGGGCCGTTGGAATATAGCATCTCCTCCTCACTAGGGCTTGTACAGGAAATTCAATTTGGACTGAGCAGATTCCAGTAATCAGGGAATGGTCACAATCGCTGAATTTAATGTTCCTCTGTTGTTCTCTGAACAATAGACCACCACTGGGCAAGGGGGCGGAGCAGCGGGAGGCTGGGTGGGTTGGAGGGAGGTCACAGCTGACGTCGGCAAGAATTACACTGGCTATGTTCTCACTGTTTCACTGTTAACCCTGGTCAAGTCATCACTTGCTCACTGTTTGCTCTGTCTAACTCATCTCAGTGTCATTGCTTATACTCGCCAAGTTATCATTACCTTACTGATTACACTGGACTTTACTGATCACGCTGGCCAGATTGTCACTGCCTCACTTGGCATTTTCCTGCCTGTCTGTGCAGTGAGCAGCGCACCAGCAGGTGAGTGGAGGGTCTCCACAACACAGTAAGCACACCAGGAGTCACAGCCTGAGCTCTTGACGTCCCCTAATGACTCGCGAAATCCGAAAACCTTCCTGAGGAAAACTTTTGAATGATGTTTCTTGAGATCCATGAGTTTAAAAAATTGCTGAAGTTACTTATATCAATATATATGTATATATATATATATATATATATATATATATATATATATATATATATATATATATATATATATATATATATACATATATATATATATCCAACCTGTGTATTTGCTTGATTCAAGATTTCCAACACTGACAACATTCCTCTGGTAAGGAAGTGGTGTACTCCTGCGATGTAGCACTGAGGTCCTCAACTCCTCCAGTATTTTAAGGCTGTTCCATCACGTCCACACTCCTACCCAACACCCTGGTGGTCTCCCTTGGTCCTGTCCTCGCCTTTCCTCCCTGCCACTTACACACAACAGTATTTATTGATATAGTTATCCTCATTATTCCCAGAATCCCCAGCGACCACCCATCCACTGTGATTTATCAACGCAAGACATGCTAACTCCTGCCGAAGGAGGAACATGGTATCACGAGAACCGAAGATATTTCACCGAATCTCCCCCAGATATCAGGTTATCTAAAGGTATGAGTCGTAATTTCTCTCATGTTTTTCAAGGAATCTAGTATTGGTTATGGCGAAGATAGCGTCTGATATCACTAGTACGTGAAGCCTCGTTGAACCAGCGTTGGTGTGGTTGTGTGAGAGGTCTGCTTCCTATGGCCTCTCCCACATGAGGCTCATGTATACTCTGGCATCTAAGGGTCATAGTGGGTACCACTGTCCTCTAATGAGGAGGGAGATATTAACCTGGTTTGTCGAAATTATGTTCATTTGCCTCATATATCTATAGCCATTACTGTCATAATAAACTCATATGAATATCATGTATTAAGCTGACAATAATCACAGAGCTGAACTATTTCGAAACATTGGCTGGTGACATAGACCATTGGTCTGTGTCTGGTGCAGTCCGTCAAATTTCAAAACTGAAATGAACAGAATGATTTCTGGATAAGGAATATATCAACAGTCATTTGCATTTTGAATATTATCCTCATCTCTCGTGAAATATTCTCAACGGTGGGGAAAAGAAAAAATCTTGCAATTTCGTCTGATGTCATTAAAGAGGGCCTCCGTCTTCGAATTTTTCGTTCATTTTCATCTAATCAACTCTCTGATTCTCATTTTTCATGTAATTTGAATTGCTATCATTGAAACTATTACTTATGTATATGTATATATATATATATATATATATATATATATATATATATATATATATATATATATATATATATATATATATATATTTGATGAACCTCAATCTCCAACTATGGTAAAATGCAAATATTAGTCTCATCTCCCTTAATATCCATAACATTATATATTTAAATTCTTTCTTACAGAGGGAGAAGAGGTGGCTGCTTACATCGTACACGAGCAAACCTCCTCTCGGGGCTGAGACTCAGGTGCTCAACATGCATCAAGGAAAGACTGAACGAGCCCAAACGCTTGTCCTGCGGCTCCACTGTGGTTAGGTCTAGGACGTTGGTGTTTAACATGTATCTAGGAAAGTCTGGGCGAGCATTTAATGCCGGTAGTCTGGCTCCATGGTGGTCGAGGTAGCTTAAAGTTGCTCTTACAGCTGGTGTTGGGTACGAGGGAACATAACCTCCCACCATTCCGTACTATCTTCGTGGTTCGAGGCTGCAGCAAGCGTCTTAAACGGTTGACATGACGTCGCATCGTGTATGTAAAAGACTATCTTATTCAGATTTCCCATCGGACAAAAGCTATAATCTTTGCTTCCTGATCAGTATCCTGTAAGATATTTTCTGATACTTGGTAAGGAAGTATCAGAAAATATAGTCTGTCCAAATGTACTTCGACTATGATTATATCCTACATTCCTAGATAATCTATTGGCATCGAGCACAAGGTACCTTGCCTCTTAAAAAATCGAGATAATCATCTTGCTCCATTTCGCCTTCTAGTACACCTTATATCATCGTCTTGAGGACGGACATTTCCATCGTTTTCCGATTTTAGAAAATCCTTCCCTCCTGTGTACAGGGTTAAGGGAACACCATTGCAACATGAGGCTGTTCTTAGCCTGCTATGGCGTCGTGTGACGCTTTCTCAAACATCACAGAAAACACGATATTCTGTCATCATTACAACAGCAAGAATACAGTTATCATTTTTCTGTGTCTCTTGGACAGTACTGAATGCCAACTGCCATAAAGACTCTCAGTTCTTATGAAGTTTTACTAAAGGTTTGTGTTTTGTAGTCTACAGAGATTAGTACGCTGGACCGTTTTGTTTAACGTAGAAAACGAATGAATAATCAAACGTACAAACCCAAGGGTCCCTTTCATTGGGTTCCCGCAGCTCAGAGGCTGCTCTTCAGGCAGAAGCAGGGGAATGATGGACTCCTAGAAGTTCTCGCGGAGTAGGAGCGTTCACAGCAACTCGTAACTCGCACAATCGTCAAGACGATTGATATTAACAGGAAATATACTCGAGTCACTCGATCAAAAGGTGTTTTATCCTCCACACGTTAGCATGTTTATGATTACTGTGGTTCTAGTCCCTGTATGTTACTACACTCTGTCTGGGTCTTTGTTTCTTTTATTTTTCTCTTCTTCATGTTACGTCCGTACCTTCTTCACTGGATATACCTGCTCTTGGTAGTCACCTCCCTCTATATCTCCCAGTACACTCTACAGTTCGGGAAATCCATGAGGATAAGGTTAGGGAGGTGAGAGACTCAAGCCATCAGGTTCTGGTAGGTCTCACAGGAAGCCAAGAGCGAGTCTCATCTGCCGCCTTAGCCACACTCCCTCCTCCCACACGACGGTCTAACACTCGCCAGCCGCTGCCTCATTTCCGGGAGGACTCGTAAGCTGGGCATTTCCTTAAGAATTCTTAAGTAGGGTTGGCCTTCTGTGGCGCAGCTTGTCACGCCATGTTCCCTTGAGGGCGACGAAGCGATCCTTGAGCACATGGGCAAGGCGCCTGGGTATGTAATGGCGTGTGGTTTGACCCGACGCTTTAGGATCAAGTTAAAGAACAGGCATCTCCAGCAGTTCGACGTGGCTTCTTGCGACGAGGAAGCCAAGCTATAGTGTTGTAGTCCAGGTTAAGTCGAATGTACGTTGAGTATATCTTCATAAACATCTTACGTAATACAATTGAGGTGATAAGTATGTATGATGTTTCGTGTCTGCTTCCTAATGCCTGGATTTGAGACAGGCATTTTATAAACAACGTTCCTCCACTAGACTGAGAGAACGTTTTCACTAGTGTTACTAGGGAAACGTTCCAGTCTACATGGGAAGACCTTCACCACTCATTACGTGGGAATGCCTGAAATGGTGACTGCGCGGGGAGGTTGTCACAGATGGTTACGTGGAATGTTACCAATGCTCATTAGACAGGAATGCTACCCCAGGTGACGACTTGCAATACTGTCTCTGGTTGCTATGTGAGAATATTGCCAGACTGAGTACAGATGTAGCCTCTGCTGTGTACGTAGTGAATGGGAATGGTGGGTAGCAGGAGATATTGCCACAACAAGTCTGAATCTTTTACTATAGCTGGTATTGGCTGTGTGGGAATGTGGCCTCTGGCGGATATATAAAGCTATGGATATCTTAAAAGCTATGGGTATCTTTCATGGTTGTTAATCAAATGGACCGATATAAAGCTGTGGTTTTTTTTTTTTCTCCAAACTAATACCGGTTTTCCAGATGTAAGCACCCTAGAACCTGCTGGGAAAAGGCCATCCAACGAGAAAGGACCTTGATTCGCTCAGATCTCTGAAGCCTTTGAAGATGTTCAGCATCAGATATAGATCCCCGTCCGCTATTCTTCTGAGGCTTAGAGCCACGTAGCAGCGCCCTCTCTGGCTGTTCCAGTCAAGCTAGATTCATATCGTCATCTCGTAAAGTAATGAGACATTAGGGTTTGGCTGGCGTGGCTTCACCATCCTCTCTACACACTCTAAGCCGCTGCAAAATGTTAGAGGTTATAAGCGTGTTCGTGTTAGTGTGGTGGTTGTAAAGTCTGGGGTTATGACGACCAGTCATTTGACTCTATGATCCCAAACACAACAGCACCAGCTGACGCTCCTCCTCAACCCAGCTCCACCTCACAGCAGCACACGAGCTGACGCTCCTCCTCAACCCAGCTCCACCTCACACCAGCACCGGCTGACACCATAGCACTCACCAACACCACCTGACTTATGAGAACACATCCACACCAGCTGACTCAACACCACCAACAGATGACATAGTTTAACACAGTAGCTTCACTACGCTTCCTACTCTGATACTCAATTGATTGGACTTTAATTTAAGCTACTGCTTACGACGGTACGATCCTTGAGCACGACGGTACGATCCTTGAGCACGACGGTACGATTCTTGAGCACGACGGTACGATTCTTGAGCACGACGGTACGATCCTTGAGCACGACGGTACGATCCTTGAGCACGACGGTACGATCCTTAAGCACGACGGTACGATTCTTGAGCACGACGGTACGATTCTTGAGCACGACGGTACGATCCTTGGGCACGACGGTACGATCCTTGAGCACGACGGTATGATCCTTGAGCAAGGCGATACAGCAGTTGTCTTCGTTGGTACATCCCTTATCTCTGATAACCTCGCCTTTGACCTAACCCTGACGCTTCAGGTCAAACGTCAGTTCATCATATCCAAGGATCGTACCCTCGTCTTCTAGGATCATATCTTCATGTTCAAAGAACATACTGTCATGCTCAAGGGTCGTACCGTCATACTCCAGGAGCGAAGACAAATCCTATTACATAGCGAAGGTGTTTTGTAGGATATACCCAGCAAGTGATCCTTTTTTGTCAAAAGCGAAATTCTAGATAGCTCTTTACCTCTCCACAGGCCAGGATGTTGCCTCATACCCGCTTTTCCGTGATCACAGAGCGGTCACCAGAGCCGTGTGCACATCCCTCATGCCTCACACAACATCACACCGTCTCCACACATACACCAGTGACTCTGTAGTACCATGCATCACTTCCATCCCTTATAATATTCACATCATGATTGTCACAGTCATCACTCACGTTTGCCTTATAATTTCGCCACAGTCTTAAAAAACGATCATCGGGGAAAACTTTCTTTGAGGTCTCACAGAACAAAAACTTGGGCCATCGAGTCCACTGGCGCAATTTAGGTGGCTGGTGGAGCAAACATTCCTCACACTTCACCCTCGCCAGAATGGCTTCAGAGCTTTCCTCTATATCATCATCTATCACAGGGAAATTTAGGAGCCTCTAGCGACCCGTAAACCACAAGCCGCCACTTGCATTTTGTTCACTGTAATTCAAAGTGATGGCAAGGTACATCAGCGCGATATTTCTGCTTGCTTCAGGAGAGAATGTTCTACAAGGTTTGAAACTTTACTTTTCGAGATATTTATTAAGATTATTTACGGGTAGACAGACAAGCGTAGAGACAGAAAGAGAAAAGGACAGACAAACAGACATGCACATGAATATACACACATATACACATAAATACTGATACGTTGTGTATTATGTTAGGAATGATCCTTTCTAGCCCAATTTGAACGTTCAAAGTAAACTGAAAACGTCATCAGCTTGATTACGAAAGAATCTTGTCGTAACATGAAGAGACGTATCAAGTTTTCTTAACTTGACTCTCCTTAGCTTCAAAGGACTGGGAGAGCCAGAGTTCCAGTTAGCCAACCTGCCAGTGAAGGAACCAACAAGATCTCTTCAGCAGCAACTGTTAGAAACCAATGAAGATTATTAACACCAGAGGGAGACATCAGACTTGTATATGTACTGCTCAAGTGTCACACCGTCATGCTTGAAGGTCACACCATCGTGCTCAAGGGTCATATCGTCGTGCTCAAGGTTCACATCGTCATGCTGAAGGGTCACACCGTCATGCCCAAGCGGGTCAGTTGATTCAACATACATCGCTCGAGATAAGAGACTCAAATTTGCATCATCGTCTTCCGCAATCTATCAGTGGGAGTGAATGATGCCACAGGTCTATTGCCTTGCCTGCCTACCCCTTCACTTCACTCTAAGTAGGGACCCACCGACCCTCCTCCACTCAGGCCAAGTAAAAGAGGCTGAACTTTTCTAAGAAGATTGTCTGGCCGACTTCTACAAACAAGGGAGCTGTGTGGTCTGGGGGGATGTGGCAGCTGGGGGAAGGAGAGCTGGTCCGCGGGTTGAGTCGATAGACAGTTGCTGCGAAGGTTTTCCTCTGCCTCTCCTGGAGGCCATCAAGGGAACTCTTAAAACTTTGGCTGGAAGGAGACCTGATGTCTGGAAGAGTAAACAAAAATAGAAGAAAAAATTATTCTTAAATTTGGTGCTTTCTTTTTCCCTTATTTTTTTTTCTTTTTTGCTTCAGTCAGTAAAAACTTCTAAAGTTTAATAGTACCTCTACTGATGTAATCATTCTTATCTGACATATCAGCTATCCTGAGACTTTCTTAATATTTGATAGAAACTTGAAAAAATCGCGAATCAAGCATTCCTAAAAATACCCAAATTCCATTCTTACATATATATGAAGGCGAAATTGCACTTGGTAGTTCGTATCATTTTATCTAACATATAATCTTTCTTAACATGTGGCTCGATGCATATATTAGAAACGAAAAAAAAAAAACCACTTGAGAAAAAGATACATTACAATGCACTAGAAAAAGACTCTCTAAACACATGCATATATACAAACCACAACAAAGAGTCTTGTTTCACAAAGGATCACAGACGAAGTAGACAAAGGTAAAGTTAAGCTAGAGGCTGTGGCAGAGCCTCCTAGTCTTACCGCCTCCCGGATATTGTACCAGAACTGTGAGGATGTCTCGCTTCTCTCTCTCTCCCAGGGTCGAGACAATCGTATATTTCTTAATAACAACGTCTCGTTCTTCTCGAATGACGCGAGGTCGCATGTAAAATCTCTAACACGTGAGCCATTAAATCATACGTTCAGATGTAAATCATACGTTCAGATGTAAATCATACGTTCAGATGTAAATCATACGTTCAGATGTGAATCATACGTTCACATGTAAATCATACGTTCAGATGTAAATCATACGTGATGTAATATCTTACCGTAAAACCAATAGTTTTATTTTCTTTTTGTTTCGTAGAGAATGAAGCAAAAATGGGACAGTTTGATGAGGGGATAAGGTCGTAAACATGGCAGAAAATAATTGGAACAAAACATAACGAAGGTACAGCCAAAAAACAAATAGATTTCGACAAAATATGCCAAGTAAACATGACATACAACCACCCAGAGCCAATTACAAGTGACCTGATTGATGTATCATCTTTATATGCGAAACCATCCCAAGCTTGTTACGTGTACATACTCTGATACATGCAACTATTCAGGACCTGTTCCATGTAGTTACAGAGATATTTGTAACCATCCAGAACATGTTATGTATAGTTACAGTGACATATGTAACCAACCAAAGGCTATATCATATTAGTGATACACATAGCCATACAAAACTAATTAGAAGTAGCATCAGTAATAGAATACAAAACTACCCAGACAGTGGCTGTATCTGCTGTCAGCGTCTCACAATGCATGTAGTGCTCTGTGTGTGTGTGTGTGTGTGTGTGTGTGTGTGTGAATGTGGTTCACCTGATCTATATAACCTCGCCCTAACTCATGACCGGCAAGACTGGCATATTATAAGGCCGCTGGTACACACAGCTGATGCCTTCCGTGTCATTACACTGGAGGCGGGATAACCATCCCACTCACTCCTCCCACGGCTCACAGATAACCTTGGTCAAGTGTCGTGTGCATGACTCCAGACCTGAGGCAGGTGTCGTGTGGCGTCTCTCGTTGGCTGTGAGTCATGCGCATGACGTGTGACCCAGGCATAAGTGTTATGTGTCATCCCTGGCATACATTCATGTTGCAATCTTTCGTGAATATATGGTGGGATGATTTTTACATGTAATTCTTGTAAACGAGGACTTTTTTTGGCTTCGTAAACTGCCTTCGCAGTTATGGTAACTCTCTCTCTCTCTCTCTCTCTCTCTCTCTCTCTCTCTCTCTCTCTCTCTCTCTCTCTCTCTCTCTCAGATGGGTCTCCGTGGAGTAGTGGCTAGCGTTACTGGCCATGAGTCAACATGGGCCCATCAAGGATCGGGTCTGCATGGGTTCGAATCCTGGGCGCAGCAGTTAGCCTATAGCAAATCCCATCTGTTCCTTCTCCCTTCGGGTTGGTCGACTAATGGATACCTGGCTTTGGATCGTGTGTGTGTGTGTGTGCGCGCGCACACACATGGGAGTAGATACCAGGTACATATAAACAAGATTAAGAAACTAAACAAGACGAGTGTTAGGAGATGGTCCTGTGATTGGGGGTATGTTTTGTCTGCGTCATGTCGGTCTTTCTGAAAAAAAACAATGACTAATCCAGAGTCTAAGGATTAGTAAAACGATTAGTAAAACTTGAGGCACGCCTGAAGATTTGACACCAATGTGTCAGAACTGATCAGCTCTCAACAGTATTATAATCTGTGAAGCTAAAAAAAAATGACGATTTACAGAGAAGAATCACTAAGTCTTAATTACCCTTGAGAATGTTTCTACCAAAACAAAGCCCCATTTCCTAGAAATGAGACATTTACGTCAACGCGACCTCTTCAACCTCCTCGGCCACAATATTAGAAAATAACATAAAGAAAAGTTTTAACAATAGGACATGGAAGTAGCGTCCAGTCATGGAGAGACAAACGTCAAACTAGTAAACTAAAGCTGATGTTGCCTTTCAGGATGTGCCATTCTCCAGGCTCACTCGGACCCCCGCAAGAAGCGGAGTAAAAACAGGACCAGTAACTCGAAAGGACCTCATTTCTCTCTACACCCGCCATGGGTCTCTGTCTCCTCCACGGGTCCTCGTTCCCCTGTGGGGCAAGACAGTGTTTCTCGTCTTCCTAAGGATTCCTTAATATTCTCTGGGGTTAACTCTCTCTCTCTCTTCTCTCAGTTCCTCATTCCCCCGTGAGACCAGGCAGCATATGTCGTTTTACCCCAGGGTTCTTTGCTCTTCCGTGGGGGCCCCTTGTTCCCCCCAGGTTCTCTCACTCCCCCATGGGGCAAGGCAGCGTATTATTTGTCTCAGAAAGTTTAAAAAAAAAGGAAAAAAAAACTCAGCGTCGATTATATCAACAAAGAGCCGAAGCTTTGCCTGCGTTCGGTGGACAGGTTTACATTGATGTTTCATCAGGTTTCTAAAGAGGAAGATAATTTCGTGGGGAAAAAATTGATAGTTCCTCTGCGGCATCTTGCCAATATCTCGACGAAAAGGAAAGTCTTAATCACACTAGTAAAAAAGAAAAAGAATGATCCAATCTTCAACAAAGCTCGATGGAGAGATCCTGATTATAATCCTAGACTGAGTCAATTATGAAGAGAAAAGATGGAAGATTTGTTGAATGTTTTCCCACGTGAAATCTTAAGCTCATCATCCTTTGAGGCGAATGTATTCCTTTACGTCCACTGGCGGTGATACAACCTCACTGATGGAGACTTTTCACTCCACACCTGCCATTCACCCTGGCCACTCCACACACCACACTCCACACCTGCCCTTCACCATCATGAGGAAGTCCAGCGTTCATCTCTGTCTTCACGGACCACGCTACACTTGGGCCAGACAATCTGGCGTGAATGGGTCCTCATTTCCCGCCTGGCTGGCCAAGGGTCGAGCCTCCACCACTGTCCTACAGCCTCTTCTACCTCCATCCACACCTGGGCGGCTCGCTCTGCACTCCATCATGCCCAGGGCTCGTAATGCCGTGCTCAAGAATCGACCCCCTGTGCTGAAGAGTCGTACTGTTGCGCTCAAGGGTCGTGCCGTTGTGCTCAAGATGTATTAATCTTGCAGTGAGTTGGCCGTGAGGAGCGGCATTCCGGCACATCCCAGCTACCTCTGCTGCTGCTGCTGCTGCTGCTGCGTCAGTTGTCATTTCTACAGAGCTTGTGTGGAGTGTCGGTAATGCTACACACCTGCTCACTTCCTTCTTCATCCTAATCAGTCATGTGTTTCACTGGCAACTGGAAAGCTAGAGACAAAAAAGAAATTGAACACAGTTTTTGCTTTCTATATTTTTTTGTATCTTTCTTCTCACTAAACATCCTGATTTAATCTTTTTCTCCTCAGTCTACTACGTAACCTAGACACAGGAAGTACCCAGTTAGGTGAACCATAATTACAGACCTAATTATGGTTAATAGTGACCACGATTTTAGTGGAAATTACCCTTAGTGACAAGGCAGTAAAGACTATAATCTCTGCTCTGCTTTTGCTGTTGCTTAAGGCTCTATGAGGGCACTGGGTGAAATTAATTTCCTCTCGCTGGCAATTTGGTCATATGAATGGTTCAGCACCCATGGTTCTCTCATGCTGGAGGTGATGAGAATTTCCATACTCGCCTTCTTGCTTCACCTCTCATCATGGCCCTCCTTTTGTACTTTATAGTCCATCCTCATCAGCCTCTCATGCCTGTATCCAGGTTGTGGAAAGGAACACGAGCTGTCGTAACGAGTCTGGAAGGTGGGAAATAACAACCACTCTCCCGTGAAACCCCGAGTCACTGTGAAGCGTCGAATCAGCGTCTTGTGAACCTTTGCACCACCCTTCCATGAAGCATCGACCCGCTGTCCAGTGTAACCTTCAACTCCCCAGTTCCCCCAGACCTGCCCCTATTCTTTACTCAAGCCTTGAATGTCTTACACCAAAGAGGGGAAAAAATATATGAAGTGCTTTTGCAATTGAAGGAAAAACGGTAAAATGAACAGATTTCTAAAACAGAAGCTTACATGGAGGCATTGTTGATCTTACATTGAATGTTCTTCAATAAGAAAATAAAATCTATGTGCAACTTTATATAAAGCTATTCAAGTAACCTTACTTGGTAAACTTCAGTACCAGAGTGAAGTTAGTGCACAGAACAATGTAATGCCAGACGGAGCACATTTTACACTAGACTTAGGGTAAAAAGATCGAAATTCTACCTACGTTTATCTAACATATGTCCCTATAGAATAGAGGAGGAGAGTGGTACGCCCTCTGTGCGTTGCAACTGTGAGTGTGTGTTGGGCAGTGTGACGATCTGACACAATCTGTGGTAAAGGGGACGACATACAATGCCTGGAGAAGAGTTGTCCTCTCCTTAGTGAACTGTATGACCCTTTACGAGGCTTGGAGGCGGAGGTGTCCACAGTGCCTCACGTCAGGGAGCGGAGAGACACCCTTTCAATTACCCGGCCCAGTGGTCTCTCCTGATGCGGGTCGGACCGCACACATTCACTGAAATCGCCTGTGGAATTCCAGTTCAGCTCTCGCCCTACAGAGGAAGAGAGATTTCCTCCCCTAATCACATCCCAGAGTGACTGTTGCACCAGCAAAACCAACATTATCATCCCCTCCTGGCTGGCAGCACGAGTAAGGGGCTCGTACGCCAATTAGTAGTTTTCTGTTGTGAATAATGAGGCAATAAATGAAGAGCACCTGTATAAGAAACAGCAGAACCTTTAAAGAACACCTCTCCACCACCCAACTTGTCGTAACTGAAATGACTGAAAGACCCATCAACCAGAATGGGTTTAGTTAAGAAAATGAAAATAAAGGAGGAAAATAAGGAGGCTTCTTCAGGCTTTAAAGAATGATGATACGAGCGGTGAAGATGCAGAATGTCATGGTCAGAAATCCAATTCCTTTTTGAAAGTGATGAGGGTCAGTTCAGGACGCTGGACATAGACAAAGTCCTCAGGAGAGCTGACTCTTCCTCCTAGATTCACCAAGAAGAAGAGTGTTAACGTTACTGTGTTGCTCCTGGAGGCTCACGTTGCTACGCTCGAGGTGCCAGACAGATTGAAAAAAACCCGAATAAAACCAAGTCGTCCATAACATCCTGAGAAAGAGGATCTAGAAGCTTGTGGACTTAATATAACGCTAAGGGAAGGTATATAAAGGAATGAGAGGGGTGGTAGAATTACTGTACTCCAGCGGAACCAAAACTGATTTCAAAAAAGCTTCATAGAATATCACAACATGTTCTAGAGGATGAGACTGATACCGTCTTAGAGGAAACGTCATTTAGGGACAATCACTTCCGCTGGTCTGATGACAGACGCCCTCTCTTGGGCGCCGGGGTAGTGTTGGCTGTGATGAGCCCTATGCAACTGAACAGAAGCATCTTGCTTGTATATAGTCTGTATATATAGACCAGTAGCAAACGTTTCCATGGATTCATAACATAAAGTGACGATCACTTCAAAGATATTTGTTGCAGGAGACATAACCAACGTGAGGTATGTATGTTGCTCTAGATGGACTGTCAACTCCCTACCAGAATACGCCAAGGATTCATCCTGTAACCCCCTCTCCGCCCCTCTCTCTCTCTCGGGAAAGAAATGGAATCCAAATCCAAATTAGTGTCATGATAAACAATGCAATACGATACAAGTGATGAACATTAGATAGATAATATCATAGTCACAGAGTCATGTAATGTTAGCAACTCCGTTCTTGTACGAATTAAGTAAAGCTTATCTAAATCAAATGTCGTGCAAACAACAATGTGCTCGGTGAGCACACGTAAGCTTTATGGGTTGTTGTTATATAGACATCATAGCCGGATAAGGATCTTTTGCGTTACCTCAAAATTATCCGGATACGACAGGGCATAGTCGGCAAACCTGACAACCCAGACGATATTCTAACTCATCAGTAAGAGCGTAATATTTTTTTTCGTAGCGCAGCTCAGTACGGTGAAGTGTGTGACGAAGTTGGCCCATCAGCCTTGGCGCAAACCTGAACGGAAAAGAAGGAGGCGAGAGAAACAGAGTTCGTTCTAACTTGTTGTCAGACGAGCCTCCCCCACCCAGCAGAGGGTTAGTTACGACCGTCAACTTGTAGTAACTCCTGGCAGACCCACCCCTGCCTAACGTCTGACGAAGGTGAGTAAAATCCAAGCCACTGGCAGTAATTGCCTCAGACTGGCCTTAAGTATTACAAGTGTTGGCCTCCTTGAACACTACAGCAACTGCACTTTCCTTCCTGCAACGTAATGCACACCATTAATTCTACGATTATTGCTATTACACAGCGGAGAGTTAGAGAGTGAATAAGCCTCTTGTGTGGCTTTAGTATAAGAACGGCTATGATACCAGATCTTTCGCATCACAATGCATAAGGAAGCAATTGATCTTCGGTTTATAATATGTCCTCGGTTGCTTGATATAAACAGACAAACGTTAGTAATCATTGCTTGCTTATTATCCTGTGTCTTGCGAATGCCTTTTACTTTTATTCAATCAAGAGTAAAGTTTGATTGTTCTGTCCTGAAGGTTTGGTCATACACTCTGTGATATCTTTATGAACCTCTGGACATTTGCTGACCAACTGCTAATTGTTACTCTGGGCTTTACTGTGGTTCAACAGGAATAGTGTACAGCGGGTGAGTGTAGTGAAACAGCAGCAGTATATAACAGATGAGTATAGTACGACAGTAGTGCAGATCCGGTTAACATGATGAACCAAAACTTACAATGGGAATTCTTCGTCCTCAGAGGCTGGCCACTGTGGACGATTCGTGACGCTGACGTTGTCGTATCACTCCACTTTTCCTGCTCAAGAATTTCAGACAAGCAGAAGGGATGTACTCTGTCATCACTGTATGTAGACGACTTCTAAACCAAAGGAAACATGTGAAGATCCCACACATGTTAAATTCCAGGGTACCACACAACGCTGTCTCCTGAAGTCCACTTTTCTCTTCCTCTCTCATCCTGTTACTCTCATCACACTACACACACATTATACTTCAGGAGGGCCACAAACACTAGATCTTTACTGTTGCCCTTACTTTCTGTACAACGTTGAGCATGTGTACGTAAAACGTGCGGTATATGTTTATACAGAGTACAGTGTACGAGGTCTGTCTGCTCGCTAGAGACCATCACCAAGGAGTAATGGAAGTCGTTGGACCCTAATGGTTGTCGGAGGCAGGTGGCTCCCGGAGAGACGCCACTACAAGGCCAGACGTGTTTTACTATCTTCCCCAGGGAGGCTGCCACTCCCTGCTGGGGTGCTACACGATATGGTCTCGCAGGTCGAGAGGTACCACACTGCTATGATGAGGAGGAATGTCAGAGGAAGATGTGAGTACCAAGAGAGGGAATACTTGATGACACAGTGCTTTATTTTATGTATCTCATTTTGAGGGAAAATGCAGAAGCAGGAGACCTTTATTAATAGATGTCCCTATCGTTGGTTTATATGGTGAGCAGAAAGTTCCTCAGTCCAAGCTAAAGAAATAAACTTCTTCAAGGATAGAACTATTCATATCTATACTTTATGTACACCTTAAGCCGCAGCAGTTCATCCTGAGAGTGTAGATCATTCTAACTCTGATTAGCGTGGCCCTGGGGACGACGGGAGCGAAGGCTGATGAGGAATGTATACAGTCGTCCAGAAGATCTTTGTCCTCTGTGTTGTGAAAGATTTTAATGGTCTTGTGTGTCTATAGTGATGTGGTCAACACCATCACTGCAGGAAACTACGCGAAGGCGTAATCAAATCAATTCCTCTGTCATTCTCTCTCTCTGTCTATCAGTCTGTCTGTCTGTATGTTCGTCTGTCTATCTCTTTTTTTTCTCTCTCTTTCTGTTAGTATTATTATACGACCCTAGAACCCATTTCACAGGGGATCCTTGGGTTATTACTCCAGTACCCTCTTTTCCAGGGGCTCCACGCAGCTCCACGTCAGAGATACACTCGCTAGCAAGGACAGAATTGACTCCTTTGAAGTGAGAAGTTCTTTGACGGCGCTGTGCTCTTTTACGTCAGCTGACGAGGATACAGCCTCGCCAGAGGTGAGTTTTCACTCATGTTGTGTGTGTGTGATTGTGTGTGTGTGTGTGTGTGTGTGTGTGTGTGTGTGTGTGTGTGTGTGTGTGTGTGTGTGTGACTTTCCATCAGTAAACAGTATAGTGTTGTAACAATCAGCTGTGGCCGTTCACACCACCATTCAACATAGACGTCATTCTACATCTTAAAGACGCCCATCCAGCAATGTTTATAGCTTGGTCGTAAGACGTATCGTACAGTGAAGCATGTACGACGGGAACCTCTGTTGGTTATCGTATCTTATCTATTTCAGGGTCCAATATCTATGGAGATTTTCTTGTCCCAGCCATAAAGCTTAAGGACGTTGGCCTGGGTGATATGTCATGTTTACATCTCTTTCCATCCATATACACATCTCTCTCTCTCTCTCTCTCTCTCTCTCTCTCTCTCTCTCTCTCTCTCTCTCTCTCTCTCTCTCTCCAACAAACACTTCCATATTCATACTGACGTGGAGGTGCTCCCGGACTCCGCTTGCATGAGGCTACATCTCGAATGGAAAGTCAACCTTGGCGAGTACAATCTCGCCAAAGAACTCACTCCAAAGGTGTCCACACATCCCTGCAACTGGAAATACCGTAGGCAGCCTTGGGCTCCAGGAAAATCTACAAGAACTTATTCCTAATTAACTCTAAGACTCCCAATATTGCTCAGTGCTATGAGGATCCTACGGATTACAATAACGACAGACTGATGAATTTCCTTTCAATAAAATCTAATGTGTCTTCTCATCGTCATTCTACTGACATATATCATCAGTGACAAGAAAATTTGTTCGTCAAGATGATTCACTGCCAATAGCCTCAAACCAGACTCGCTATTGGTCGACTCTTTACTCTTGTCTTTTCAGGTCAGAAGACTAGCACTAAGACAATGGCACCAGTGTAGTAGTTCTTGACACTAGCCATAGCAGCTTGTGTCTACAGCACCTCTACGCCCCAAGAAAATTAACTTCCCCAGCTTAAGTCACTTTCCAAGCACCCTTGCTCACTTTGGCTGCAGACCATAACATACACACACACACACACACACACACACACACACACACACACACACACACACACGCACACTAGCATCTTCAGCGGTAAAGATCCTCATTTACCTTCCGATTAATGGAATGGGAAGATAAACCAGCGCTAATTGCTCTAATCCTTTGTGCATCATGAAAAGTGATTTCCGTCCTTGAAAGCCTTGGAATGAATGCAATAGACTAATGTTTCCAATAATGGACGCTGTCTTCTGGCCACATTTTTTCTCTTTACCACCCTATCAGCGGTGAGGTAAATGTAAAGAGATATCAAGTGCCTTGTTCACTGTAAGCGATGGCCACACCAGTCTCGTTAGCTTATCTATATCCTGCCATAGGGAGGCAGGGGTGGTTGGAGAAGTCGTGAATGGCAGACATACCGGTAGGACTGGGTGGCGTTGAGATCAATGGCATCGGATTAGGTCGTGTGTGATGTGTTGTAGCCACCGACCCTGGACAGCACACCTTGGTATAGCTACTGCCCTGTAAACTGAAGTATAGCCGCTGCCCCGTAAACTGAAGTATAGCCGCTGCCCCGTAAACTGAAGTATAGCCGCTGCCCCGTAAACTGAAGTATAGCCTCTGCCCCGTAAACTGAAGTATAGCCTCTGTCCCGCAAACTGAAGTATAGCCGCTGCCCCGTAAACTGAAGTATAGCCTCTGCCCCGTAAACTGAAGTATAGCCTCTGCCCCGTAAACTGAAGTATAGCCGCTGCCCCGTACACCGTAGTGCAGGCCCTGCCCCGTACACCGTAGTGCAGGCGCTGCCCCGGTACACCGTGGTAGCATTTAAAAGCTCAGCTCCGTAGTAACTTTCCCAAACCTTATCTTCTCCCTGTTCAGTACATTAAACACTCCTACCCTCCAACCCCTCCATGAATGTTCCGCACGCCGTCTCTCTCTCTCTCCCTGTGTTTCTCCATTAACATATCCAGCTGAAAAATAGAAGCTGTATATCTCCACGTGTTTCAAGCCTCGCCTATTCATCACGAGCTAAAGTATTCATTTTTTTTTACACTTTCCTCAATCCATTTTTTATATGGTTCTCCTTGATGTACATGAATAGTACATGAATTATGTACTTTTCGCGGTTCTGTGTGTACCCCTATCATTATACAGTGAAAGTATCACTGTATTACACCCAGATCGCTGAGCACTCGACTTTGAACACCGCCTCATGAATAAGGTAGAACATTTAAGGATGGAATTCCAAGGTATTCCCTCCCTCCGTCCGTCCCTTTGAAGCCTTGTTGCACATACTGCCTCACCAACAGCATAAACACGTTTGAAAATGAACCAGACCAGTAGCTAGGTTCAGCTCCAATGACGGACGCTATTTGCGCCTCCGTAATGAGAAGCGTTTACAGGCATTTCTCCTCAATTATCTGTTTGCTCTCCTGCTCCCTCCACACTCATCTCCGTGTGTCTGATCTCTTCTGCCATCACACACAACCTCAAAACGACCAAATGGTATGTTTTCGCTTGTCTTCCTTCGTGTTCCCTTGTAACATTGAGATTAAGGCTTTAATCTTTAATGTCAATACATGCTGTATATATTGGTAGATAGACAGATATATATTCTCATGATATTCAAAAGGAATGAAAACAAAAATGAGAAACAGTTCTCTGAACCAACCCAAAAAGATTTAGATGAAATTTGCAAGAATTTCATTTCATAATCATATAAATATTCTTGTCAAGAAAAATGCATCGTTTAAATCATACTACTAACCAGAAAATGTTTTTGGATAGTTTACCCCAAAATCGTAATAAATAATCGTATTACACACAAAAAAAGAACCATGTATATATACTTTTTTTCAAAGTAATGTAACTTTGATCTGCGCGAGGGGAGAGAAAGAGAAGATCTCTCTCTCTCTCTCTCTCTCTCTCTCTCTCTCTCTCTCTCTCTCTCTCTCTCTCTCTCTCTCTCTCTGGTTGATGCACCGGTGTCTCCTACTGTGGTTGGTGGTTGGTATGGGGTTTGGGGTAAAGGTAGAGTAATGGTATCATACCCTTGGGTTGACTAACTGCCTATCCACCGTGTGGGACCAGCCTCCTCACCCACTACCCCTCTTCCTACTGCCAACATGTCTTCATTTATGGTCAATAAACGTTCAGTGTTTCAAGAGGAAGTGTCGGTGTCCTCCATATGTCTGGATGTAACGTCCCTGAGGCTGGACTGGCTGCTGTGAGGGTCGTGTAGGGTGGGAATGATGGGGCGCCCCCCCCCCTCTCTAGGGTGTGTGTGTGACAGTCATGATGATGGCAAACTACCCATGATCCTCCAGCTGACCGTGTTGGCAGAGAGGGCCATAATAGGAGCACTGTAGGAAGGTTGGATGAGGGTAGTATTGTTCACAGTGGATACTCTCCTTTACCCCACTATAGGAAAGTGGACGGTGCCATTAATGTCTAACGAGTGTATTCTGTCCTTCAACACAGTATGGCAAGCAGAAAATATTGTCAGTGTATTAAATCCTTCAGCATATCATGGAAGGGTAGATAATAGCATGACCACTAGCAGGTAACACTGTCTTTCAACTCACCAGAGGAAAGGGTTGAAAATAGCAATACCTCTGGCGTCTTACACTAGTCCTCAACACCCTATTGGTGGGGGTAATGCTGCTTCTTCCACCTCAACTCCCCCGTCAGGACCCTCCAACTCAAAAGAACACTTGTTCATTCCGATGTAAATACTTCATTCCCTCTTATCCATACTGACGTAAAAATATATTTCGCAAACGCATGAATTGTATAACTGTTAACTGTGAGCTTGTATTCTGTTTCAAATTAATGGTATGCTGGTATGGAATGTTATCATTTAATGTTTCTGAAATACGCACTCTACCGGCCAGCAGCCGTGAAAATGCTTGTATTCTGTGAATTACTAATTAAACAACATTAAAGCAAGTCTTGTCATTTGTTTTAACGTTACTTGAACATATTTTTCTCCTCACAGTTTTCAGATTGAATTTTCGTGAAGTTCCTTCGTGATTTAAGAGAAAAGTTCCAGGATCAGTGTAGAAATACTTCCTGCATTCAGCAAACTCTAGTTTACTAAACTCTTAAAGAATAGCGCTCGGTGAACATGAGAGAGAGAGAGAGAAAGAGAGAGAGAGAGAGAGAGAGAGAGAGAGAGAGAGAGAGAGAGAGAGAGAGAGAGAGAGAGAGAGAGAGAGAGAGAGTCTCTTGACAATCATGATGTACAACTGTTGTTGAAAATCAATATTCATCAAATGCAAGTCTCTTTGATCATCTGTGGCGTCCTTGATACAGAGAGAGAGAGAGAGAGAGAGAGAGAGAGAGAGAGAGAGAGAGAGAGAGAGAGAGAGAGAGAGAGAGAGAGAGAGAGAGATGACTGTACACCATGCGCTATACTCATTTCTTTTCTTTCTTTCATTCCGGCGGAAATTTTCTGTAGCTAACCTTTGATAGATGACCTAAATTTTCTACTTCTTTAAACTATACTTTGTTCATTACACGCTGGGAGGACAGTAAAGGTATAGTGATGTGGATGATGGAATATTCATCCTTAAATCGTTTGTTTCAGATGAGTTTCATGTAGACTGTGTTTGACTACAGCTAATTGTAGCTAAAAAGGTATTCTTTTATTCACCATCTAAATTAACGAGTTATTTTTTGATAAAAAAGAGGATTAATATGGAAGAAACTCTCCGAATATCTTATACAACATATCCATTAACAATGCAATGATTCTGTGACTCAGTTTATGAAGAGGAAAATGATTTTGCCTCGCAAGACTAAAATTAAAGACTGACGATACTGCAAGACCCGGCAAGCTGGTTTCTCTCAAGGATCTCATCTACTGAATAACTGAATGGAAACATCTTGTATGTATCTCTCATAACCATATGACGATACATACATCTGATCGTGAAGATTCGACTGTGAAGTGTGTATCTTTTAGAATACCTGACTCATGACTGATTCTTACGTATTAGACACTGGAGTATCTTCTGTAGCATTAATGTAACTGTAGACCCGGTACGCTCTGTGGTGGGAGACGTAATGATGAACGAAAAAACAGATGAAAGTATCTAAAAAAGAAAATACATAGATCTCAATATTAAAGAAAAGAAAAAGATCAAGAAAAGGATTGTAAAGAAACAATTATCAAAATGATACTGGAAGATTATCAGTTTAAGGAATGATAAGATATCAAGACGGAAGATGAAAAAACGGAGATAAGTCTTCATAGCTCGTAATGATGCTCTGGGTTTGGTAATATCTTTTGAAGCAAAGTGTATTGAGATAAAGGAATATATTTTACGTTGGTTGATCGGTAGATAACACAATGTTGAAGGATGATTCAGAAGCCAGCCATGCGGACGTAACAAAAATATTCACGTGGCAAAATGAAGGTGAGGGCTTTTGCCTGTGTTGTGGAGAGTGAGAAGATACAGAGAGAGAGCAGCACAGAGGATGAGGTATGATAAAGACTCCTGCAGAAGACCAAGTCGATAGCGAGATGCTGGAGGAACGAGGTTGAATGTTGCCAAGATGCCCCCTTACTGTCTGACACAGACTGAGAAAGGAATATGGACTGGACAGAAGGAATTGTTTTCCGTTGTAGATATGCAAAGGCTTTCAGAATAAGTGCAAAAACTCAGGCAATAACATATTCTTTGTGAGTCTGGACGAGATGCATTGTGTGGTGATGGTTAGATGAGGTATGTAATGTGGTGATAGCTGGATGAGATACGTTGTGTGGTAATACTTGGATGAGGGGCGTTGTGTGGTGATGGTTGGATGAAGTACGTTGTGTGGTGATACTTGGATGAGGGGCGTTGTGTGGTGATGGTTGGACGAAGTACGTTGTGTGGTAATACTTGGATGAAGTGTGTTGTGTGGTGATGGTTAATGGATAAATGGTAAAAAGAAGAAAATACACAGATACGTCCCCTTAACCATGGACGAACGAAAGAGTAAAAACATTTCCTGTTACCCTAGTGTAACCCCTAACTGTACCTCGATTCATGCATCTCAGATACTTCGGATGATTTAGTTGAATGGTCTCTGACGAGGCACTGTCTTTGGAGGTCAAATGCAAATTGCTCCGAGACATAAAGGTGTATCGTAAGATGCAGTCAATTGGTACGAACAAGGAAAGGGCTGCACGTTGTACCATGTCATATAGACTTCAGACATTAAGATCCAACAAACACAAGTTCAGGCTTAGGTTTGTATGCCACAAGAGTGCTTGCCCCGATCCTCTCGGCATTAGAGTGACAGACAGCTGGAACATCTTGCCAGACGTTGCTGTATCTATTACCTTACTGGACTCCACTGAGACAAGGAGTGGAGGAGGGATACCGAGGAGATCAGTGGATGACGTTTAGCCGTGGCAGAGGAGAAGGAGGAGGAGGAGGAAAAGACAGCCATGGGCACCACTGCACTGGGCTAAAGTAAGAAGGAGACGAGGAGAATGAAGAGAAGCCCATGGATACCAGCACTGGGGCGAAGCTGAAGCAAAGAGGAGAGAAATAAGAGGAGCAGGGACGCCAGTGGACGAGACTACAGCAAGGAAGTTAGGGAGGAGGACGAGGTCGTAAGAACTGCAGGAGACGTTGGGGTAAAGGAGGAGATAAAGAGGAGGCTGAGACACTAGCAGACGGAACTGAGGTAAACGTGCAGGGGAAGAGGAGGAGGAGGAGGAGGAGAGGCTCGGAGGACTAGTGAGGAGGAACGGAAAAGGAAGAACAATGGGCAGCGATGAAGCAAGGAAGAGAGAATACAGGTGAAGGCTTCTCAGATAATACCCTTAGCAGGAAGGAGGATGAGGAAGAGGAGGAGAAATAGGAGGAGGAGGAGGAGGAGGAGGAGGAGGAGGAGGGGGTCGGGGAGGGCAGTGGGGCGAAGGATGAACAGCAGATAAATCAAGTTATAGTTGATGGCGGTTCGCCAGATCCCGGGAGAGGATCATGCAGATCTTGGCCAAACAGCTGGGTCGTCAGGCACCAGGTGCACGCACACTACAGATGACTCACACTTACTCATCGTCTGCCTTTCCTTGCAATTGTTCTTCCTTCATCACCATTATCACAGTCATCATCATCATCGTCATCATCATCATTTCTAACTTACCAATTGATTTGTACTAATTCAAGTGTCAGTTTTTGACAAAGGCTGGTCTGTGCATCTTACACACACACACACACACACACACACACACACACACGCACACCTTACACATGGATATCACATCACTTTTAACACTGTCTTCCTCTCTAGCCTGTCATGTATATACTTTTTTCGTACTCAGGGAGGGAAATGTATTGGACTATTTCTACATTTCAATTCCACCTATTTGGCGACTATATAACCACGAACGGTAATCTAACAGAAGCCCAGGCAAGCGTTCACATCATAGCTTTTATATCTATCTCATATCTATATATCTATCTCATATCTATGTATTCATCATAATTTAGCCATCATGATATAATCCTTTCTTTGTTCTGGTCACATTACATCACCGACGTTTCGGAGCTTTTCTTATGGCTTGTATACAACACTATGTCTTTAACTCTCCTCTTCATCACACCTGTTCAATAATGTCTTATATGATGTCATCAAAATCAATACACACTGTTGCTCTCCTCGCTCTGATTTTTTCCTTCTGCAACACAGTTTTCTTTTAGTGGAAATTATAGTACAGATTTGTGGTAATGTCTTGAAATTCGCTCCCAGCATTTCATGTTATTTTCTGCTTCCCTCTTAACAGATGAATATTTGAAATCTTCCATTACTCGTGCAGAGTTTATTTCATTAGGTGCATCCATAAACACGTTATATCAGTATATATGAATGGATACATAACCAATACACTCATACACACACTCACCCTGATCCACGCACTCGTGCACACACTCACCCAGATCCACACACTCTCCTCCTCTCGTCCTGTTATTTGGCTTTTGGCTGCCTGTTGACATCGTCTTCAACCAATGTCTTTATGGTATTTTTCTGTCTTCATTTTCCCCGAACCCAGAGTCTGTTTTCGACCAACAGGCATTGCTATTATTCTTACGCGTTTCCGAAGATGTCTGTTATGTGCTGTGTGTGTGTGTGTGTGTGTGTGTGTGTGTGTGTGTGTGTGTGTGTGTGTGTGTATGTGTGTGTGTGTATGTGTGTGTGTGTGTGTGTGTGTGTGTGTGTGTGTGTGTGTGTGAGTTATCTTTCCCCTCATCATCATGAATGTTATGGAGGCTGCACATCACCAACTCTCAAGATATTCCACGATCACAAGTGCCCCCGCATGACCTTTCCACGATCCGTACATAGATGAATTCACATCTTGCTTTTACTTACATTTACATATATTGCCTTACTTGTATATACTCTTTGTTTATATTTACGATAGTCTGTGATCCGCTGAATGTTTTCTTCTAGGTTTCCGCTCACACCACCTGGGTTCCATCAGCTGGTTCTAACCAACTGTCCTCTCGGTTCCAGTCCTCACCACCACCACCACCAACTCCCTTCTTCACCACATGGGTAATGGCAGTGGGGTTCACCAGCATGGCTGGTGCCCTCCTCCTCCTCCTCCTCCTCCTCCTCCTCCTAGCCAGGAACCAGCACGTGTGAAGGTTGGGCCAGGCAGTGAGGTCGATGTCAACCAACCAGGCCTCCTCCCGCTGAACCCGGGTCATGTCAAGACTCCGGCGGGAGGAGAAGGCTGGTGACGGCTTGGAGCAGGAAGGCTGTCTGAGAACATTATCACCAGGAGCGGCAAGACTCCGTCAGGAGCGGCAGGCTCGTGAAGGGTCGGAGCAAAGTGATGACAATGGACCACTTTCGAGAGACGTCCTCCCCCATCAGGAGCTGATGAGGGAGGAAGATGTAAGAAGACCTCAAAAGAAACACTGATTAATACTCAGAATCTCTTACCAGGCAGCTGCCATACCTTCCTAACGCATCAAACTCTATAGTCACTGATGAATCAAATAACTACACACGCAAAAGCAATTTTCAAGCAAATGACGGAGAGAACCAGTACACTGCAAGTAACACAATGACAGTTGGGTCTTCTTACACCTTCGAAGTCTATAGTTGTGTTAGGAATTGTCTAACCCAAAATATGGTAGGAATCGAACTTCACGCCATTTTTCAAATACTGCGTCCCTAGCCGACGTCTTTGAAAAATGAGACTTAAGCAGGCGGGGGAGAATTATGAACACCTCGGAAGGGTCGTCAATATTCTAGTGGCAAGTGATGTAAGACTCTCTCGTTCTTTTATCCAAAGGAGAAGAGTCTTGAGTATTATTCCAAGAAAATAACCCATATGAATATCAGTATCAAGTCCGGTAACACCTATTCTTATACATATTCTCTCTCTCTCTCTCTCTCTCTCTCTCTCTCTCTCTCTCTCTCTCTCTCAGTATCACTTCAACATGATACCACCTGTGGCAACTACAGTCAACAGGACACGTCAAAGGCCCAGCGAGAGAACTGTAAAAGTCACCTTAACTCTGTGATAGTCACAGTCCCACACTGACCACTTGCTCCATCCACTGTCTCCTTCGTCCCTCATAATGTAATGGTTACTTACACAGGGAGGCATTTGAGCAAACTGCTATGCTCCTATAGCGTATTACTGTTGAATGAGACGTAGATCTGTCGTTGATCTACTCCAACTCACAAAATGTACTCGATGCAAACGAGAGCTAAAAAGAGTTTCACATCCGTTAGGCCCGCCACACAATTTTATAAGATCGCTGCATTTTTACATATGAATGGCCATGCCACGTCCCCATCGCCTCGTAAATATTGAGTAAAACTACTCCACTGCTCTCCACCTGGAGGGCAGCTGGCGAGATAAAGGAGGGGTGCTGGAGGGAATATCTAAATAATGTCGTAGTTCAGGAAGGAATCTATTTTACTACTGTAAAAACAGATAAATACAGGCACTACAGCAACGCATATCCAGAATACATTTTAGCTATAGTTCCAATATCATATAGACATATGGTATTATCCATCTATATTCAGTGTTTTGATACATGACTATGACTTTGCATTCAGACACATTTACAAGTGGGTTGGTTATATATACTTTGCATGCATAAGCAATGACCTAATTCATCAAACTGTTATATAAAGTAATATAACATATGACTTTTTTATCATGTATACTTTAGTAAGTCGAATTGGGCACACCACTGTCACTCCGCCAAAAATGAGAGAACATGACAGGCGAGAAGTGAGACAGGAAAATTCTATTTTTTTTTCAGATCACTCCTTTACCTTTAAGATTCATTTTTATATTCTTTCTATTTAAACTACAAGAGGACCTTGGAAGTGTGTCGAACACAAATATAATTCACTGATACCGTATTGTACATAAATTCATGAACCTACATATGGTTTATCATTATGACGAAAGATATGTGCGAAGAGCTATTCATTGGTAGATTCATGTGTGGATGAAGGAGCCAGATCATTTCTTGTCTTGACTGAAGACGATCAAATTGTCTTGCAAATGGAATGTTGAAGAAATGTCAATCTTCATTCAAGTAATATCTGGTGGAATGTCAGGGAGTCTGGGATGGTATCTACTCGTCAATGGCCAAGTATGAAAAGAGATCAGCACTTATTCTATTTCGCATCTATCAAATCATAGACGGCTCTCCCGTTAGTCTCCAACGAGTATTCAAGTACTTCACTGACATGATGGAAGATTTAGGATAGGAAATGACTCTTCGCTATACCCATACTATAAGAAAGAAATGGCAATGATACGCTATAAAATCACCCTTAGAAAATAGGGATTAGTAAGCGTGTTTGCCATTTCACGAAAGCGTATATCAGGCCAAAGATAAATATTGGAACATAGAATTACAATATATATGTGAAGAAAATAGAAACTATAGGATGTTATGTTACTCGTCCCCATGTAAGTCGAAAATCGTTTTAAGTGGGCAGGAGCACCGACCTTATTGGAGGGCTCAAGTTGCTCGTTCTTCCCTAAACATCCAAATGGCAGACTCTAGAAGGTAGATTTCATGAATATATAATGAGTATGTTCTCTGAGTGGCCGGTCGGAGGCCCCAGTGGCCGGTTCATAATGTAGCGGTCATCCCTCCGCTTTCTACAATGGCCCAATAGCCCGAGTGGCCCGTGTGGCCTGTGTGGCCATGGTCAACCCTCATGGCTCGATTGGCCACCATTTTGATGGTTTTAGATAAACAAGTCACCTCTAGTTAGACTCAAAGTCGTGAGGGGGATTCAAAGGTTGAAAATCAGGTAATTCAAGCGAGACTGACGACTTTGGAAGGTGAGAATGGCTTTATGACACTGTGACAGTGAAGAAGAAGGTTGTACATCACTACAGTGGAAATATGAAGCTGAGGATTAACCATCACACTATCACAACGACTCAGGTAGTGTGAAGGGAGACCTGTGGGTACGCACTGAAAGATAGACAGAGAGACAGTAGAAGCAAGGGTAGACAGAAGAAGCCATATAGATAGTGGTAGTGGTACTGACATGAGCAGCAGTGCTGTCACTCAGTACAAAGAGTAAGGGCAGGAGTGCTGTCACTCAGTACAAAGAGTAAGGGCAGGAGTGCTGTCAGTCAGTACAAGCAGTGCCACCGAAAGGAGCAGCACTGCCCGTCATCCAATCCAGCACAGTGACCACAGGAAGGAGCCCAACACCCATAAGACACCAAGTCTTCCTTCATATCGCATATCGAGATAGCAGTATGAAGGATAAGTCTACGGCAGACTCATACTAGTAGAATATCCATTAACTCAGCAACGTAAGTATGAAGCACACTCGGTGCCCTTGGAGCCTCAAAACCCTGAAAGAGGTTTCGGTCATCCATCAATAAACACAGTAAATGATTCTTGACATAGTTTAGCCTGTTTCTTTCTTAAACTAACAAACATTGTCATTACACACAGACACACAGACACAGACACACATACACAGACACAGACAGACAGACACACACACACCAATCTACTTGGGAAACATAAATAAGGCAAGAAAAATATGTATCTAGCAAACCCTACACATTCTTTAGTTAAGCCTATACCATACGTCTATACACTCTATAAATGTCTTCTATTTCTCCCACGTACCCCTCCCCCGTCCAGCCCAGTCCTGTATCCTCCCCTAACGAACTAGTTTAAAAAAGACAGAGGCCTGTGTTTGACCTCTCCGCCAGCAAAGGTCATAGCCCCATGGGTAGCGGATTGTGTCGCGGGACTGTGTCACAATATCCTGTCTGTCTGTCTGTCTCTCTCTCTCTCTCTCTCTCTCCTTTGTATAGCTACTTTCACACGTCCACTGATCTGCGGTGTGGAGCACCTCTCTGCTCCTAAGTTCACAGGCTCGCGTGTTCGCTGGTGTTGAAAACCCCAACATTCTGAACACGTCACGAGCAGTAGAGTTAAGTGTGAGAGGTTCTTGCTCCGATGGTAACTAGAGGAACAGATGAACATAGTGATGGAATATATGAATGTTTGGATGTTTGCTTCTAACAGCATTTTTCGCTTTTTGAGTGACATTCATTCTTTAACTTTCGTGAAAAGGTGTTGTTTACAGTTGCAGCCGACTGTAAAATGGAACTCAACAATCATTTCATATATATATATATATATATATATATATATATATATATATATATATATATATATATATATATATATATATATATATAAGACCATTTCATTTCACCGAGACTTGAAAGAACGAAAATGCATTTAGCAAGTGTATCACAATTGAATAAAAGAACTTAAACAAACCAACACACATAACAATATTGGATCTGAGCAGTACTCAACTCTGCAACTTAAGATATAGATCTATATTACAATAACTGAGACAACCAATATATATCAGGGGTATTGATAGAGACTAATAAAAGTCACATTAATATGAAAAAGGGGGAAAAAAAACTGCCTCGTATTACTTTAGTGTGAAAACATATGTTATAGATACCGGAATAGACCAGTATATCTCCCAGTAATGGAGACAGACGAGCATATTACACAAGAACATCACTAACATATATCACTACAATGCCAACGAACCACCAGATGTTACAACACTTGCTGGAGACCACCATCTGCCTACCACAAAACCTCAGGTGGGGCCACATCACCATCTGTCTACCACAGAACCTCAGGTGGGGCTACATCACCATCTGTCTACCACAGAACCCCAGGCAGGGCTTCGTCAAACACAAGTACAACAGGAACATATGTATGGAGTCACCTGGCCATACACCTTGTACAACAAGGACATGTACACTGACAGCCCTGGCCTTGCATCCTGTACGACAAGGACACGTACACTGACAGCCCTGGCCGTGCATCCTGTGCATCCTGTGCATCTCTGTGGCACAGATAACTCAGTCCCACCTAGGGGGAGGGTGGTCAACCTCACGTTTTATTGTCTATTTTTTCCTCTGTGTCGCGAAATACGTCTGTGGACGTAAAGAATGCGACAGATGTTTGCAAAAACTTAAATTTACGATCTTTCTGTACGTTACCAAGCGAGCATAAACAGGAGCAACGAAGGTCGTTCAGACTTAATGGGTTTTTCCCTGGAATCCAGGTTCCCGGCGATGCGCCACAACAGACCAGACTTGTGTAAGACACTGACTGTGGGCGTATGTTGGGGCGCCTCACTGGGCGGGGAGGATTGGGGGCGAGGGCATCCTATGGTGGAGAGAGAGAGAGAGGAGAGAGAGAGAGAGAGAGAGAGAGAGAGAGAGAGAGAGAGAGAGAGAGAGAGAGAGAGAGAGAGAGAGAGAGAGAGAGAGAGAATATGCAGACTGCGTGTGGGCAGTAGCCAGCAGTCGCAGGCTGACAAATGTACAGAGAGCAGAAAATTACAGGAAAATCTTGAGTGTATATATTGGGGTTACGAAGCCATGTAGAGTGCAGGGTGGGGCAGCTGTTGGCTGCCGTGCGCAGTGGGCAGGAGACTGTACTGACCTCCTGGTGTAGTGTACTGGGTGGTGATGATGAACTACCTCGGCGCCAGTTCCAGAGGTGTGAAGTCCAGGTTACTGTATGAAACCAGCATGTCTTCATGCGACGTCACGGGGTAAGGCAGGACCTGCCAGTTGTTCCCTCACATCCTTTCATTCATAAGCATGACTGATGGAGGTGCAGTCCAGATTGTCCCGTGATGAATAACGACCGAACGAGCGGTACTGGCAGTAACGAGAGAGGCAATATGGGAGGTGCTTGTTTACTGCAGAGGGAGACGGTGCTTGCCTACACCCCATATCAGACCAGTAGGGGAGGGGAGTTGCTGGAGAGGAACAGGGAGTCAGAGAAGCGGTTGTTGCTGGGTGAGGGGAACCCCGCCCACACTCGTTCACCTCATAAATTTAGTCGCCAGTTAAAGTTTTCTCGTGAAATCCCTGACGAAATTCATACCAAACTGCTGTGACTTCGGTGGCTACAATTTTTTTTTACCAATCGCATAAAATTTCATTCTTAAGGACAAAACTTCATAGGTGTTCCTCACACTTTACTTGAGTTACATTTAACTTTTCCTCGAGTTTGTCTCATTTACTTACACATAAAGAAAACTGAATATCGGACGGACCTATTTAGGAAGGCGGTTGGCGTCCTTCTTACGAAAAAATGATGTAATTATATAGTCAGTTATGTTAACTCAGGACTTCTTTTATACGGTTCCTGCAACCACGAAGCTGCGCTCTCCATAGGAGCAGAGTAAGGCGGGCATCCATTTGGCGGCAAAGTTCTCGACGAACACTGTCCATAATTCAGTTCGCTGACGATAATCTAGCTTTGTCGAGAGTGGCTTCCAGCTCGCTGTGTTACCTCTTGCCATCGAGTCGGGAAAGACTTGTAACTGATTACAGCCACATAACCAAATGGAAAACTACAGCGATGGTCTGAGAGTCACCTAATCTTAACAGAACGATACACTAACTCCTAAAAGAACAGCAAACTAGATAATGGTCATGACAGACTTAGTTCTATGAGATTCTCTATCATTAGGTCACAAAGCTAACCTGACCTCTCCGGTAATCCTTATGCTCTGCCTGAGGTTGTGTTCCATCAAGTCCTCCTTCTGTGTCATATAATATCATCGTCTTGTATACTTAAGAGAGAGGTCGCCAGCAGGCATGTGAACTCTCCTGGGGGAAAAATTTCCGTTTGTCTTTCTAGGATTTCTTTTAGAATTCTAGTATACTCAGTACAGTTATCTTTGCCGAGTTTACTTATGACCACTTTTGATCTCAGATGTCCAATACTAACAATGATGTACAGTGCTCGTTGATAAAAGGTATCTTAGTGAGGCATTAAGAGGAGAAAAGATATTCTCCAACTACTTTATCTGTTATTAAGATAACTGTATATAACAATTCAGTTTACACTGAAGTGATATAATGTGTTGTCTAAGTGCAAAAGTGTGTTGGAAGACTATTTCTTAGTGATGAGATGACTTAAGCTTACTAAGCTTCAAGATTTACACGATCATGTATTATGTCAGTTGCACTCTAACAGATGGTGAGAGATTATAACAGGTGCTTCTTGGCATCACTGTCATCTTTCATACTCTGGGCAACGCGGTCAGCGAATCTTTTCATTTACAACGTCATTCACGAACTGTATAAATGGATTCGGAGCTCTATTCACAGTGGTTGGGAGCAAGTTGTCACAGTGTGTCTCCAGTGTACAGGAATAATGATAATCTAAGACACTGACGACAACTCTTCTCTATTTTCATCAGTGAAGAAAACTTTTGCAAGACTTCGTTAAAATAGGAAAAAAAAAATGCTTCCACTAATGATGTCTGGCGGGGCCAGTTAAATGAGAATTTCTAACATGACTTTCATCATAAACTGTCATATGTAAAGATGTCGCTTTATATATATATATATATATATATATATATATATATATATATATATATATATATATATATATATATATATATATATATATATATATTCTACTTCATATTTCATTCATTTCATACATAAATTATGTGTATAATACGCGGTATGGCATATGTATATTATATTCATGACAGCATTATATTCGTACCCTGAGCCTGAATTAGAGTTTACGCCGTTGATCTTTATGTACTAAATCTTAATGATGATGTTTGAGCCTCTGGACTAATTTGATGAGAGTACATTGTATAATCACTCCTTCCTTCTTTCGTAAGAAAAACACACGATTATTTGATATGTTTTCCCGGTTACATTTCATGGTAATCCTGCAGACTTGACTCTGTTTTCTTTTTGTTAAGAAGCCTTCAGGTTCATAATGGTGTCCTTTATCCCTTCAGATTTCTTTTTCGTCTTCTGTAGATTATCATGTATCCTTCTCCTCTTCTTTCTCTCGGCCTTTCACAATTGTTCATATGTTCAATTTCCCCTTGATCTTGTTCTTTAAATGGCGTTGAATTCTCTGACTTGTTCATTTCCATTTCCTGGCTCAGGAAACGCACGACACATGCAACATATGATTTTGCCTCTTACACATATGCACGTTGAACATTTTTCGTCGAGAGAGAGAGAGAGAGAGAGAGAGAGAGAGAGAGAGAGAGAGAGAGAGAGAGAGAGAGAGAGAGAGAGAGAGAGAGAGAGAGAGAGAGAGAGAGAGAGAGAGAGAGAGAGAGAGATCAGCAGCGCCGCCAGGACTGTTGCACAACACCTTGAACATCATCCAGCTAGTAACCCAGGAGGAGAAGATATTGAAATTCCAGTCATATTTGTTGGGCTGAGTTTAATGTGAAATATCTAGTAACGTGCACACTTGCTTGTGTGTGTGTGTGTGTGTGTGTGTGTACATATCACTCTTTATATATATATATATATATATATATATATATATATATATATATATATATATATATATATATATATATATATATATATAGCTGTATGTCCTTGTGAGAGTGTATGCTAGTGGGTTGTTATTTTAGCAAAGATGTTTGTTCCTGACGACACAAGCTTGTATATTTACAAATACAAAAAATGCTGTGTTTCTTGTGTTCTATAGGTAATGAAGCTGGTAAGAATCAGTGTGTTTCTTGTGCGCAAAGTTTTAAAAAGACCCTTGTACCTGTACAGCTGGTGGCCATGGGTGTAGGGGAGGATACACTTGATGATAGAAAACAAGATGATTATTCCATATTTTTCTGTACTGAAGCGTCGCTAGTATTTTCTCCTACTCTTGTACCCTTTATTTTCATCACTCCTACCCTCTTCCTATGTTCAGGATTTTGGCTATTGTCCTTCACATCTTTTTGCTCTTTCTCTTCACTGATTTCCCTTTTTTAATATATCTAATTTTCCCACACGTTACCCGTCGTCTGCGTGGACTATAAAATCATTTTCTTGGTCTTGTACAAGCTTGGTGGCACAGCCATCAACCCTAGCCAGGACCCAGCAACACCTGATGGTAGACAGCTCGCTGGATGCCACCCACCCGCCCTTCTCCCATCTTGCCTCCGGTTTAATCCACTCTGCTGACCACATACCTCCAACTTTACTCCCGGGCAACGCAGTAATTTCTTCAAAATTTCACACAAAATGCCGGATAACCAGCTGAGCTCCAGCAGGTGGTCGCAATGTATCCAGCTGGGCGGCTTAATGTCCACCACCTGTCTCATGTGTTTCCGTCTCTCGCCAGAGACTTGTGTGGTGTAATTTATCTCGCTTTTTATCATGGTAAATGTTTCTTGACCTTGCACGTGAAAGCAACAATATATATAACCTCACAGCAGCCGTTTTAAACCCATTGTAGAACTTCTCTAGAAATAAGCTTCCGTATGCATGTGGCAGATGCGTATACACTGTGGGGCAAAATACATATGGTATATGGCAACTATTGACAAGCAGGTCTCTTTTTCAATGAGTCATATATTCCCAGAGCTATATTTTGCATCGGACGATGCAGAGCAGGGATGAAAACGCACCACTATACATACGTTCGTAGTATGCAGCCAGCTTCTCAAACCTCTGGCTATCCAGTGAACTGCAGAAAGCCCCCCTCTGCTGCTGAAATCAGCGAAGTTCATACATCTAGAATGAAGGAAAATAGGATCAGAATCCCTCATTTATCTCCTGGGGTAAGGAGAACACTACGATCAAGCTCAGTCAAATGTGACGAATGAGATAATTGCTTAGCGTCATGTGGAGCTGACGCGCCGTCCAGTTGTATAATGAAGAGGTCTGGGATAGGTGGTGGTCAGCAGTGGATGGACGACTGTCAAGCCGAGGTGAGGGAGGAACCGTGGAACTGGTTACTAGAACTGGCAAGGTTGCTGGTTCTCTGAATCGCCCACCTCTCTCTCCTGGCTCCACCGACCCCCCAACCCATGTAATGAAACTCTTGGTTGGGTTGTCACTGCTAATAAAGCTCTGTGATGACTGTGACCTGCGCTCTCATTTCACCTCTGACCTGACTTGGTAATAAAACAGTGACACTAAGGACGCCCTTCCCCTGGTCTGGATACGACGCATGGTGACCGGTCATTAGGCATAGAATTGCCACTCATGCCACCCACACCTCTCCATCGAAGTGACGCAGTTCTGTGTTCGCTGGTCATCGACACTGGGAACGTCCTCTGCCACCCTTCTCCCCTGGTCGTAAGACTGTGTTTACAGGTCATTTGTACTGGAAAAAACCTGTCAGATAATAGACGTGTGTACATAGCTTGCCCCTTACCATCCAACCCCCGGATATAAGGGTGTGTATTGTTGGTCCCTGATATTTGGGGCGTCTTCTCCGGTAAGGAGGGCCTTTGTGGCTGATCATTGACGCTGATAACCAGACTCCCACCCCATCATTGCCCTGGTGACAGGGAGAACTTGCGCTGGGTGAGGCAGTATGATCGATGGCAGCAAACCAACCCAGGTGCCAACCCTTGGTTCCAAGTCGCATCAGCTATGTACCAGATGGCCAGGGTAAGATGTGCAGGTGAGCAGGGGGAAAAATGATTATAGCACATGACTCCAGAATGAGGAAATTCTTACTGGAATTGGCAAGGGTCTGGAATGTGAAGCTGTTGTGTTGCTGGAGCAAGATGATGCATACGATGGGATTGTCCAGCGACGGAGAGGATGATGCGAGCGGAGAGAGAGAGAGAGAGAGAGAGAGAGAGAGAGAGAGAGAGAGAGAGAGAGAGAGGAGTGATCGAGCCATCAACGGTTCCCACTGACTAAAGGCTTATGGTTACCGGCGAAACTATTGACATTGTTCGTCGGCGTAACGTTCACGCTTTGACAGATACACGAATGGTCGAATGAGATGGACATGATTAATTGTTGGTGAGAATACATGTACTTGTATGACTGTAACTGCAATAAGCTCATAATGTGGACCTTCGTATCTGATTTTCGGTGGAAACGTATCCTTATGAGAAGAAGCTTTTTCAATGATGAAAAGAAGACTGCGATGGGTAGAATGTTAGACAAATGAAAGCTGTTGTTGTGAGTTCATTAGGAGCTCTGACCCCAGGGAGTAAGGAACCCTCGTCAACTTACTGCCAGCCTGCAGCAGTTCTGTACGAAGACGGTCTTACTTAGCGACCCGTCGTGACTAAACGTCCTTAGGAAAGACACAGAGTAGCTGGAATAAAGTCCTCCGGTTCCCACTCGATGCTAGACCGTCTTTTGTGTAGAGGAAGACTAGGGTGATTGCTGACAAGAGTGGCAACACTCGATGAAGTGATATTCCCAGGCAAAGTTAAGTTTCGAGCGCGTATCACTGGCTCCTTCTGTGTCAGCTTTAAGCATGTTGCAGGCGATGCTTCATCTCCAGCAGCTTAGGTGTCTCCCTCAATCAACTTGCTCTAGACAATGTGTTGCAATAGGGAGAAGAACTCCATTTGGAACCACGTATCAAGCTGCTGTGGCATATGTCTCCATACTTGATTACCAAGGAACGTAGATCCAAGATCCAGACTAATTTGACACAGCCCAGGAATCCACAGGAATTGAGCAGTAATTAGACTCCAGCTGGCGAATAGAGTGTAACATACGATGTGTTTCTAAATTTCTAATGACTACGTTTGTTGTCCCAAATGTCTATTAACATTAATAGTACCAGGAACATAGGAACCATAATGTGGGTCTCGACAGATATTGCCCAGCAAGTACTGAATCTGATTACTACTGTTGTACCATCAGCTCCACCAGTAATACTCTGGTTATCCTCAGAAATGTTCCTCCCTGACGTTGGCTAACACTCTGCAGGAGGATGGTGGAGGTTCCTCTTCACTGCTATAGTGGCAAATAGTCCTTGTAATACATTCACCTCTTGTGAACATGAGACTCAGGAGTGAGACGGTACGACCCTTGAATACGACAATACGACCCTTGAGTACGAAGATACGACCCTTGATGTGACTCTCCGTGGCTCAGGTTAAGACTATGCCATCATATGTAAGGGTCATAACGCCATGGTCTTGGATCGTACAGTTGTCAACAAGAGCTAACAACACTAAGGGTCTCTGTCACATCACTTGTTCTTCCTCCTGTTGGTACAGGAACCATCACAGACATCCAGGAACATATAACAACATATAGACATTCCTCAGGAGTCATTAAGAAACTCTTGTGTGACATTGGGTGAGAAATGCGCCTGTTCACAGCCATCATAAAGGAATCACTGGTTTACGAATGTTCATTGATGCAGTTTGAAAGATAAGGTGTGAAAAATGTATTCTGGAGAGGTCGGGACTGGCACCTGATAAGAAGGGATTAATGAAATTTGGGATAAACCAAAGAAATATATTTTGATAAGTCATCATGAACACTGAGAGAAAGAACGGAAGTGTTTGTAAGAAGATGAAGAAAGACGATAGTATGTAAAACACACAAAATGAAATAACTGAATCATTATTTAAAACGATAACCTACATAAATATAACATAACAAATAAAATGTCCATCAGTATGAAAACGTTTCGTATAACAATAAGGTCATGAACTGATACACAAATTCATAGGAAACAAAAGAACACATTACAAATATTCGAGGAACAAAGAACCAACAAACACCAACACAGGATAGACCTCATAAATCAAGCACTGATATTTAAGTGAACCGCCAAGACATTATCGCTCAAGCCAGGCTTATTTTTGAGGATATGCGGGAGCTCAGCAAGCCTTGTGTGTGTGTGTGTGTGTGTGTGTGTGTGTGTGTGTGTGTGTGTGTGTATGTGTGTGTGTGTGTGTCTTTCTGTCTGTGTGTACTCACGAATGTATACATCTTTCAACTCTGTATATTATTCATCAAAACACATTAAGCATCATCATATATAAATGAAGCTACAGTAGAAGCAACGCTGATATAAGCTTATATATTATACAAAGCTTTTGTCATACTTTTCCTTCATGTGTGAGAGAAGGTAAAGGAGCGCTGCAGGAAGGAGAGGAACCACAGTCTCCCACGAGGGAGGGCGTACGGTGGTGCAACAGCACCCAGTGTGGCCTAGTAAAACCAAGTTTTTATTTCAGTGACTCGAAAATATAATGGAACAGTAACGTTTGAATGAGGAACTTCTGCTTGGATATGTACACTCTGAGTTGTTGCTTATGTTATAGGTTATGAAAGATCACGAGAGTACAGCATATGTTAGAGTTGTTAGTCATGTTGTAGGTCACTAGAGGCCATGAGAGCAGAGGCCTTGATTCTCGACGTGAATCAGGTTTACCAATTCGTCTAGTGTGTACACCCACAACACACCAGCACCCTCGACCAACAAACACCCCGAACGATATAGTAACACACCAACACCCACTCCCTGTGGTACAGTAACACACACCAACACCCACGACTCACCAGCCGAAGTGGCTGGTATATACTCATACAAAGAGACGAGCGAGACACATGGCTCCAGCAATGTCCTGCTCCAAGTTTTTGATGACCATCATTAAGACCAGAACCTCACATGATCAGAGTCTGGTACAGTACCTCAACAGTAATGACGTTCCTGGTCTTCCTTCATCCATCATTACATAGTGACCACCCACACTTGCAGTTATCAGTCTTTTAACTTTCTTTGGCCTTAATTCTACAAGACAGTATCAGTAATATCAAAAAACATTTAATCGCATTAAAAGAATTTCGTGGTCATTTTCTGAAAAGAATGCATTACTGACAGGCCTCAATAGAAAACAAAAATAATGGTAGATTAACAGAAAGCAAAGCTGAAGATGTCAGAATGCGAGAGAGACAGGAAAGTATCCTTTCTCAGTAGGCTGTAAAAGTGACACTCCTGATTACATTCTGGCAACATCATTCATTTGATTAACATTGAGCAAGAATGTTTATTACTATTATTACTATTTGGTGTTGCTCAGATTCATGGTGACAAAATTATATCATGTTACTCACTTTCCAGAGTAGATCGGAACACTGGGTCTTGGACTATAGTTCGATATTGAATCAGTGGTGGTAAGAATCGCCAAGGAGATCCCCAACTCAGTATCAGATTTCAAAGGAAACTTTTAAAATACAGACTCCCTGCTGGCCTTAAACTTCAGTACCCCCCCAGTACATAATCGTTACAGGTTTACGTAAAAGAAGGAATGTTCAGATATTCAGTGTAGGAGATTAACATGTGGTTCGCACCGCTTCGAAACTGATGAATCAAACAACCAGAGGTATACCCACTAGTGGCATGGATACAACAGTGTATTCGACCTATGGATCAACGATTCACCATAACCCGTCTGTAGTTATTTCTGGCAAGAAGATCACATGACGCAGGATCCCTTGATCTATAGCAAATCCGGTCCGGCAGACCACCTTCAGTGGGCTGCAAATACCTGAGGATTATCAGGTGACGAAGACTAATTAATCATGTGCTATCAGTCATTAAGTTTATTAGGCTGATTAGGATTCAACCCGATTTGCAAGTTCTGCGAGAATATTGCTCAGTGGTTTAGTGCATCATACGTACGCTAATATCCACCATGTGAAATTCACAAGTCAAACTGAGATATATATGCTCTTAACATGAGTCAAATACCTGAGCAAAGAGGAAGAATAACCTATTAGGTACTCCAGATGGATATGAATTATGAAATGCTTTTCATTTTGCATCTCAATCTTTTTTTTTTTTTACAGCACTATATATACGAGAAGACCTGGACTGTTTGCAGAAATATTTTCCAATTTATAGATTAATCAGATTTAAAACAACGTCGCAGCGAGTCATCCTACTTAGATCTTGTCCTGGAGAGACATTCTGTATACAATGTATACATAAACTTTAGGGAAAATCCTGGTCATTGAAGTGCCTCTGTTGTATGAATACAATGTTACTTACTACCGTTACCATCACTGATGAGCTGCCACCTGCACCAGCTGGTTCATTCTTCGTTCCCACATTAGTTCCCATTGTGAAACGAGTTCCCCCGCGAGCCAGGCGACTCCAAGGCCAGTGACCTCTGGTGGCAGCCGGTGATCGACCTCGGGACTCCAACTAAGCGTCGCTCTTGATCCCCTTAAGCCTCTCACAGTTAGGCGGACGGAGTCCAGACACATGAGATAATTCTACTGAAGTCTCGGACTGCTGGGGCAAAGCTTGTTCAGCCACATCTCTTGAACGTTGTAAAGTTTAACGTTTCCCACGATAGTCTTTCACTGATGGGTCGTGTGTTTTCTACATGAGCTGCATAGTGTTGTGTCTTGGTTTCGTGCTGACCCCTGCTTGGTGAAGTGGTGAACTTAGCAGGAAACCAGAATTTCTAATGGTTCGTTGTTTTTGTTTGAATTCCTTTGTACTCCTTTGTAATATTGAGGTGTAAGCAAGGATACGAAGAAAGGTTCATCCTAATTGTAATGTATTGTGAAAGACATAGAGAACATGATATTAATATCATTTGTACTTCTTTTTGAAAACTAAACCAAAAGACACTTGTCAGCTTTGTTTACATAGCATGATGTATCCCAGGTTCTGATTAATGCATCATAGTGTTTGCCGTCTGTATTCCCATGGTAAAGAGTGAATGAGTCTGTTTTCATTTCTATTCACGTCTTTTCGTAGTCGTCTATCTATGAGTCAGTGAAAATTCCACCTCGAATGAATGGGTCTAGACGAAGTCCTGCTTTTTGAGGCTCCTCGTGGGTAATTTCATGAGGCTCGTCCATCTGAAAACTGTTATCAGGTCGTTAGATGTTGTTCGTTTGGGTGGCTGAGGAGCAGCATATTTTCTGGACTACATCATCCCACACAAGGTCGAGAGCACTTTGTGTGTGTGCCAAAGGCTATCTTAAAGGTGTCAATTCCATCGTTAACCGCAGCTCATTAGCACCAGGAGGCAGAGACCTACTGCTGATCTTAACGACCCCAACCTGACCTGCTTGTTACGTTGAGCCGCAACAGGTAGTTGTTAATTTCACAGAAGATTACCCTATTTTTCTCGCCGTCATCAGGGGCTGATACTGGCTGCCGGGTTTTGTATTCAGTTTGATGCATTTTAACATGTAGGAATTGTGATATATATCATTCGTTCCTATTTTCTAAATAAGAAGGCAACAGGACACAAAACTAGATGCAAGTGATATGACTAATTCAATAATGCAATTGCACATGAGGCTTGGGATTAAGTTATTAGCCCTGACGGCACTTTGTACACCTGTGTCATGAATATTTCCTTGACGATGTGAGGACATACCCTGGTGTTTCTTATGCCACTCATTCCTCAGGCAGTCGAGTTGATGGTGATACATGAAGCTTCGTAAAGATTATCAGCGTCTCACAGAGTAAGCCACATCACAGTTTTGCTTCGTCTTTGCCGTTAAAAAGATGTTTCACTTGAGGTGTTGATTGTCGAGAAACTTTCCTGTGAGAGGTGAATATCGTTCTTGGTTTTATCATTAAATTCAAATAGTTTATTTGGTAACACAACCATCTCAATCTTCCCTTTGATTGTGGCTACCATTTCCTTAACATCTTTTCTGTTAAAGTCTTTTATTTTTATTTCGGTTTCCATTGACCTTTACATTCATCATTTTTTATCTCTTATCAGCTGTCGGGTTACTTCGATACCTGAGTTATGGCTAACTATAAAACCTTCCATTGCATTCCTGTTTCAGACATTAACTCGATTATTTGATCCTATTGTTTCTTCGGATCAGCTCTTGTGCTTGTCTGGTCACTGTCTACCACAGGTCCTGCACAACGTGTCATGATAATATTTTCATGAAAACTTATGTGGTATTGTAAGTTCAAGTGAATGGATAACATCTCATTATGTTACTTAAAATGTCATGGTTTTACACTATGATCTTGTTTATGTCAACCTGCTGATTATATAATCATGATATGGCGTATAAGAAGCTCCTTTATCGTGTCTTGCACAAAGCTTCATTTTACGCATAGGAAAAGTGAGCAATAGTTATGACAATTGGAGAGGGTTTCTGGAGACTATACCAGGTTTGGTCACTACATCTATCGCTGTCATGAGATCTACGCACTCGATGCAGCCACCTACCTTTGGGTGGGCTTGGTAGATGGGGAGCCTCACACACCTAGAGATGGGCTTTGGGATGGGACAGCCCAACCTACATCAGGGTTGGCGTTACAGGGGGGAGTATCACCATCCATCCAGGGGTGAGTGTTGGAAGGGGGCAGCCCCATTCACCCAGGGGCGGGTGTTGCAGGTATGTAGTCCCCTCAACGCAGGTGGTGCAGACGGAGGGGGGTTACATACAAACCCCATTCACCTGGCCCATCAGGTCCTCTCGACTCACCTGGGGGACTCGAGATGCCTTTCAACGCCTCGCCAACAACAACATATTCCCTTATTTTTACCTCAACATCTGAGGGACAAACACTTAGATGTTTTCACCGTGCACAAAGGCGGATAATATGGCATTGTTATCCGGAAAACAAAGAGCCTTTCGAATTCGTTCCAGTCATGATTGAATTAAAGAGAATGACATTACTTTTGTTCTGGGAGATCAGAGCAGAGAGTACGGGACTGATGTGAATTATTTAGTTATTAGGATAGCCAGGTAGCCATAGTGAGCAAGGTGGAAGTTATCATGGGAGAACAGAGACGAAATGACGTTTTTAGGTGTTGAGTGTAGTGACTTGTATGAGCTGTGTGGGGGCGACTCGTGTGAGTGGTGAGGGAGGAGCTTTTCATGAGTTATGTGGTATGTGATCGATGTAACTCATGAGGGAGGTGTCATATATGAGCCAGGTGGTAATACAATGAGTTCTTGGTCTACGATCTGGTTATGTGAAGGTTCTGGGCCACTTTTAGTGCTATGGGTTGGCCCATGATATTCTCCTAGATCATTTATGTGTTATGAGGCGTCACCAGCGATATGGGTAAGCGCATGGTCTTCTACCAGGTCATATACGAGATGACCTGATAGGTTTTGTGAAGTCCCTCATGCTCTTCCCAACACTTCTTTCCCGTTGGTCGGCTGACGATCGTCTCGCTAAAGATGATCAGACTATCACAGGGATTTAAGGTCCTGAATGCTCGTGCGCTTAACAAGCAAGGTAACCTGTCTCCTGTGATGAGTCGTCTTAATCCCTTGAGCACGACGGTACGACCAGCGATGACGAAGGCACGACTCTTGAGCACGACAGGACGTTCCATGAGCATAGCGATCCTACCCATGGATATGACTGTGACCTTTTTACCTAATCTTTAAGTGTCAGATAAAAAAAAAGCCATATCATAACATGACCTTTGACCTCAACTTTAAACCGTAGGTGAAATGCCTTGCCATCTTTCGTCAAAGGACCACTCCGTCGTGCTTAAGGACCTTGCCGTCGTGTCGTGCTCTGGGGTCATACGATCGTGTCGTACTCAAGGTCAAGAGGTTACAAGCCTTTCTTCGGTGAGCTAACTCTGTCTGTCCGATATATGAAATTCTATACCATTTTCTTTCCCTCTCAGTGTTAGACAGGCTGTTAGTTCGGTCAGTAACAGTTAGTTTATCGTTGCAATTAACGTTTGCTCTTTTGAAGGATGAATGAACGGTTTAATTACTGTTCAAGACTCCTATCAATTACGGGGCTCATTTAAACGAAAGAGCAAAATTCACTTGTTTACTGGGTTAACACATTTTAGTAATGAATAGGTTTTCATCAAGGGGTTTCGTTTGTCTCTTAGGGATCTGTTCCGTTCGCCAGGGAATTGAATCGTACGCTAGGGAATTGGTTCGTTCGCCAGGGGGTTTGGTTCGTTCGCCAGGAGATTGGTTCGCTCTCTAGGAGTTCCGTTCGTCCACTTGAAGTTCAATCCCTCCGCCAGGGGTTTGGTTCATCCATCAGAGAGAGAGAGAGAGAGAGAGAGAGAGAGAGAGAGAGAGAGAGAGAGAGAGAGAGAGAGAGAGAGAGAGAGAGAGAGAGAGAGTCAATAACACAGTCATCTCTCAGCATCGCTGCAAAGAGCTCCTGTGTCCGTCAGGTATGACTGGCCCCAGGCACCTCATTCAACTGCTGGTTGAGAAGCATCACACACTCTGGTGATAAACTATATCTCACCACGAACCCTGTCCCCGGGTGTAGCCGCACACACTCTGTCAGTAAACTTCGTCTCCTTACGCACCCAGTCCCCGAGTGCGGTCTTAAACTACCATTATATAGTGGATTGAGTTGTAGCTAACGACGCTGCTCTCTCGTTCCACGCCCTCTGGAAGGTGGGTGAGGAAAATGAGGAAATTTAAAATGTGATAAACTTGTAAGGGGAGAGTTGTGGTGTGGCTGGAGTGAGCAGGTCGGGAGGGAGGTAAGAGAGTCGGCTGGAGTGTACAAGATGGGAAGGAATAGGGGAGAGGAGGTTGAGGTGTGTGGTTTCTAGGCAGCAGCAGTATCCTCTTCTAGTGGCACGTCACAATGGCTAATGTATGACTGTAGTCTGGGTTGAGGGCACCTCTGTCCTCACCACACTGTGTTGACACTAGACTGAGGCTACTAGTGTCCTTACCACAATGTGTTGACACTCCAACCACTGGGGGACGCTGTCTGGTGATTTGTGTTCCTTGAGTTCGTGTAATGATAGTGAATAGACGGGTGCTGTGTGCCAGGACACCGTCAGAGAGAGAGAGAGAGAGAGAGAGAGAGAGAGAGAGAGAGAGAGAGAGAGAGAGAGAGAGAGAGAGAGAGAGAGAGGGGGGGGGAGGGGGGGAAGAAGTTCTGAATGAGTCATTTTTCCATGTACTTAGGAGAAGCAAATGTAGTCAGCAGATATCATGTAAAGATTTGTGTTACATACAAAAATTCTCTGGGGTAACCTCACGTGTGTCTCATGTACCCAACGAAAGTCTAGTCATTTCACATCCGTTATTTCAGAAGCCGGACTATAAACATCACCAACACGTCGGGGACACAAACACGACCCACACTTCCTCCCGACACTTCACAGATATACCACAAAGACCATAACTCTGCACCAGAAACAAACATACTTGTTTCCTGTAAAGTCTCGCCAGGTGGAGCAACAAACGCTGGTTCCTTGAGGCAAGTCAGATGCAGAACTAACATCCTTTTGCTCCCTCAGAGGACACAGCTCGTATGAGTTTTCTGGCTCTGGATGACATCACTTAAAGACCCACTCTCGTCCTGAACAACCTCCAGCATATTAAAAGCAGTTCCAGCCAACAAGATGGTTCCTGGAAACATCCAATCTTTCCCTCACTAAGACAAAGGATCTGATTATATCCTTCTCTCTCCCACAGTTTTCTCTTGGACCCTGACTCTCCTTCTTGCTCTCCTTTCCTCACTTTTGCTCGCCTCAAGCGTCTCTTCTCTCATACACACTCTCAGCCCCTCACCTCTTGACTCCCTCAGCCCACTCATATTCTCCTCTCCTTGCTCCCCTCGCCTCTACTACTATATTCTCCCTTCACCTCTTATCCCTTCGTCCACCTTTATACCTCTCATCCGCACATACAGGGTTCAGTCATGGGTCTCATGTCATTCATTATCTATTCAAATTATTTGCCAAAAGACGAGTTATGCTTATGTATTTCTGAGAATGATGCAAGGATCCTGAGGGAGGTTAACGTGTACACGATGATCATAAACAATAAAGAGACTTGGAAAAAATTATCTTCAGCTGCAATCATGACTGACACAACTGAACTGAACGAAAAGTAAATGATGAAAGTGAGGAGGGGATTGAAAGAAAGAGGCCAATGTATGATCAGTATCTAGCATGAGATAACTTACAATTATGTGCTTATGAAAGGGAGCATATGATGTTTGACACAATAACAGGCCTTCTACTGTAGCACTGCACACACACACACACACACAGACAGACAGACAGACACACACACACACATACACACACACACAAAAAAATGTATATAAAAAAAAAACAGACACAGACCCACTTGCAACACACAACGCCTTATCTTACACCCCAGCCTTACAGACGTCCTCTACCAAACAACTTCCTCATCACACAAAATCGGTTCATAAGACCAAACTAATGCTTTTACGTGTTCAGCGGAAGACCCAGGGGTTTTTCAGAACATTTTGTGGCTCATTTGTAAAATACTTCTAATGGGTTTGGTAATTCTCCGCCAAATGTTTGGTTGATTCAGCCACCAGTGTTATCCGGAGTTGAGATAGGACGTGTGTGGATGGGAGGGTCACACTGTGATGGACCGACTCACACAGAGATTCCACTGGCTGGGGTGAAATGCAACGCTCTGAAATGTCTTTGAATTTTATGGAAATTCAGCCCAAATATTTTCCTGTCTATATTTCAAGGTCTGTAGGTGAGGAGGGATTGCTGAAGACTGTTACAGACTATCTGGTGTCTGAGGTGCGTAGGTTAGTCAGTCCTTTACTAGTGGATAGTAAAGATAAAGTTGCTGTGGACGACGCTACTGTACTGCTGTTAACTGAGTTGTCAGACGAGGATCATAAGTGTCATATTAGATGTGATCCCAGAAGCCGTGCGATCACAATGATTGTCTTGTTGTACACTGAATCGCCTTCTTAAAGGTATTAGAAAGTGATCATGGGTAATGGGTAGTTCTATGGGCACGACCAGATTTGAAGTGTGATTCAGAAATTCATTCAATACGCGTTATACTACTTGGTTTTACAAACTGCATGTTACAGTAGTAAGTAATCGGCTGGTAAAGAAAGGTTACTGGCACTGCTGTTGCCATTCAACCGATGTGTTGATAAAATGCCAGTATGAATATTCTCCATCATACAGCCATAAATTCTGGATCGTAGATCAAACTAATATTCAAATCTAGATATGAGTTAGACTGGTCCTGTTCGGGTTCAAGTAAACAAATGACACAGTTGGTCCTCCACTGCTGTGAATAATGGATGATGTATGTAAATGTATTACTATACAGTCGCGAACAAAAGTCTTGGGACACGCTTTATCGAAGCCGTACCAAACCCACTGTTTCGACCGGCTGAGACACAGGGCTTTGTGTAGCTTCAACCAAGGATGTATCGGGACTTCGAGGTTCAAAGTCCTTTTCCAGGACTTTAGTTCGCCAGTGTAAGTATGTACAAGAGGTATTGCTTCATTATACACGACTGAACACATTCACAGTCATGACAATGGTCGAGTGGCCACAAGTTTAATCCTATTGTCCCGACAGACTTACTCAAGCGCTCACAACTTCTCCTGTCTGTACAACCTTACAGACACAGAAATTCTCGAGGCTAAGGTCAAGTCTACATCATGGTTTGTATTGTACTTCTCGTAGCTCGAAGCGATCAACTACAGTCTGTGCTGTTTCGTTCCAGCATTTGATATGCAGCAACATTTAGCCGGCTTGTGTGATGAAGGTCGACAGACATATTGCGTTAGTCTGTCTCTGATGTATCTAGCCCACAACTTCATCGCCCTTAAGGTGAATAATGACCGTAGTCTAGATATTGGTGAATTAGAATACAACAATATAACAATAGCGTAACTGGGGCAAGTGATGTCCTGCAAAAAGGTACTTGCAAATAGTTACACAAACGGATGGGAGAGTGATGAGGGTGACGAGAGAGAGAGAAAGGGAAGCAAAGAGCGAAATGGAAACGAGCAGATAGAAAACGTCAGCAGGGGAGTAGGGGAGAAATGATGCATGGAACAGGATGTGGAACGTTGGCGGTGTGATGAAGAGTAACAGGAGGTGAGGGAATGAATAGAGGAGGTGGGTGGCAGAGGACGGGGAATGTGAAAGGAATCAGGGGAATGTGCCGAAGAGGGAGAGGGGTCAGGAAATGTGATGAAAAGCGTAAGGGAATGTATATGAGAGGGGGAAGAGATCAGGTCATCAATATCAGAAGTATAGAGACAGGGAAAACGTGGGGATGACAGAAAAGTCAGAAAGGTCTGGGACGGAGTTCACTGAATAGAAACCCTTGAACCCAGACGACGTGATAGAGGATGAGTTCGGAACTGGAGAACTAAGGTCAGTGAATGGATGTGCAGTCAATGAGGGTGTCAACGCAGAAGGTCTGGGGCTGGATATACGGGAGAGCAAAAAAGTTTAAGGCTTGGGAGCGTGTGTGAAGTAACAGACTCTAAAGAAAATCCTGAGAACCATGGCAACACAGAATGGTAAGATACGTCCAGGGCTATAGAAAGATGGCAGAAATGTGGGGCCTTGGGAACGTGAGGCAGGTAAAGCAGTTTCTGGTTGGAGGAAAGTAATAGGGTAGATGCCTGTGTAAACGGGAGAACATGAGAGACAGAGGAGATGCCACAAGATGTCGTTCAAAGGCAGGTATCTGTTATGTGGAGGGGAAAAACTCTACTTAATATTTCGCCAAGACTGGCTCTTGGAGATGTTACGTAAAAAGAGAGAGAGACAATGCGTGACAGAGACAAAAGCATTTAAAGGTTGCAAAGATCCAGCATTGTGTTTCTTGTTTACCTTCGCCAAGACCTTAAATGCTGGAACTGGAAAATCCATTCATATAAATTACTGTATTATCTGAGGAGATACAACTTGAGAAGATAAGGATATCGCTGACGTCTACCGGTGATAACAAAATAATTTATATATATATATATATATATATATATATATATATATATATATATATATATATATATATATATATATATATATATATGATGCACACTCCCCTCACTCTTGGGAGGTTGTTGCTACTTGCAAGGTAAACAAACCATAAACCTATGACAGCAAAGGTGGAGCTGTGTAATGTTTTCTTTCATTTACCCTCCCCTTTGTGGAGTGGGAGGGTGGAGAGTAGGTAGAGGGATATTAACCACACCAGCGAAGTGGTGTTAATAAGGCACACAGTGTTGACGACCCTGGAGCCTAATGGAGAGTGTTCTAGGGTTGTGAAACTACACACACACACACACACACACACTGCATTATATATATATATATATATATATATATATATATATATATATATATATATATATATATATATATATATATATATATATATATATATATATATTCTAATACTTGATCGCTGTTTCCCACAACCAATGTTCTGTATCGCATTAGCCACGTCATCTGCCAGAAATATAGAAACCAGTTTCATTTACGTTGAAAAGGGTTCATGGTGCAGAGTTCCTCAAACAGGCCTTGGATGCTAAAGTCCCTTAACCAACCTGGACTCGTGTTCCTCATCCACTGGGAATGATTCTGTGTCATCATTGACATCAAAGGCTCACGTCTGAGAGGCTTAGCACTTCTATGCACTACCTCTAACGGCCGCCTATCTACCTGAGAGACAGAAATGGATTAGTGTGGAAAGCCTCAGCCATAAAAGCATCTCTCCCTGACGTTGGCAGCTCACTCTGACACACCCAGCAAGTTGGTTACACCGAAGACCTGTAATACTTGACACACCCAGCAAGAACGAAGACCTGTAATACGTCTACCGAGAGGGTCGAAGCGCTAATGTTAGCAAGAGCAGAAGCCAAATTCGCCTCCTCTTGTGGACCAAAATGTGCCGGACATTAGATTAACATTGAGGTGCTGGTAAGACCTGATTGATTTTGGTAGATTCTGGTATGAATTTTCAATATTCCCGTATAAGAAGAACGAGTGATTACTGACATATCTACCACAGAAGGAGGAGGTCAGTCACGGTCTTGGGTCAAAAATGAGCAGCAACAATTATCAGTCTGACTAGCACGGTGGTCACCAACGTCCTTATGATCCTATTCAAGGCAGGATCGAGTATTGTTCTTCACCGTCGGCCGCTCTTAGATACATGGGTTCGCGTCCCTTAGTGATGAGGAAAGGAGGGTCAGGGTAGTAGTCGGGTGGATCAAGAGGGAGGGAAAAGGGTACTGAGAGAAGAGATGGAGGATGGAAAGATGATAAGGAAGGTGTTCCAGTGAGCTTTAGAGGACGTAGAAGCAGCCAGCCGTCCATAGGTCAAAGTTCATGACCTCTACCAGAAACGCTTAATCCATTTTACATATCTCAGTCACACAGAGCTGATGTCAAACAGTATGTGTGTACCACCGAGTGAACTGAGTCAATACACGAGGAACCAAACCTTGCTAAGATGTGGTTACTAAGATGAACAGTACCTGAGGAAGATGGTCATATCCTGCAAGAGTGGTGACCTTCTTCGGCGATATATCACATTAGATTTTTGAATGACAGGTATTTTGCCGGCTGCCGGTGGCCGATTTGTCAAGGGAGTCTTGCTCGAGGCCTTGGTGTTCGACACTCGTATGGGATATACACATCATCGTTGTTCTTTTGTCTTTGATACTTCTTACCTTTTTGTTTGTGAGGACTCAACTGTTTTTGGGGGGTTTAGTTTGAAAAACCTGTACAGATTTGTTTTGTATATAGGAAATCCTTTTTTTCTAGGTCTGTTCATTGGCAAAATGATTTGATCACTGAGCCCATGAACTACATTTACTGGTTAGTTATCATAACGGCAAATTACTGCAAGCAAATTAAGATATCGTAAAGTATATCAAAGAAGGAAAACTACATTGCTGTCTGTCGACACCTAATTTACAATTGTAACTCGTACCTCAGTCAGGGATATACATTACGTATATCTCACATTATACACTTATACACTGGAAGTTGCTTAACTGAAGGCCAGATGTCAACGACATAGCTCTCAGTCCGCTAGTTTAAGCCGTTGTCTGGAAAATGGTTCGCAAAGACACGAAGAAATTTATGTAAAGTTATTTCACTCATGTTTGGCGATGTAATGCATGCAACATCTCGTCTCTTATTGACTCATATTACGAGGAAGACATAATGGTAACTTTTACAACGCAATATTTCGTCTGCTCTTAAAGAGGGAACGCCAGTGTAGCTTGTGTTATGACAGCAAAGTAAACATTCACATACAATGACGAGACTCTGGGATACGAAGCGCCATTTGTGTGTCAGATTTTTACGTTCCAGATGAGCTTCTCTTCCAAGATTGTTATGACTTCACACAATAAGAGATTTTACGGCGCAACTTATGAGGAACATCAAGTGTATTTACATACTCAACGCGGCTTACGTAGAGCCATCTTAATGTCGACAAAAATCACCATATCATTCTTCAAACAGCTATTGGAAAGAACATTGATAAGGCCCAAGTCACTACTGGTTCCCTCATTACATGCAATGTGTGTATGTTGTTGTTTTATCATTCAGTATGCTTATCTAAAATGCGTACTGCTCATGACCTCAGTGAACTGACCTGTGTCAATGGCCATAAACACGTTTAATAACACTCAACTTAATATCAATGTGGGCTTAATTGTAATTTCAAATAGTTACTATAATCATTGTTTAGTGTGTCTAAGATGTTCTATATGCAATATGCAAGGTATCATCTTAACTGTGTATATCAAGTATATTCTATATGACTTTTATATGAAAAGCTATAATTGCAAGACTATTTGTGCTTAGTTTTATTGCAGAGCAAGAGGAAGATCTAGTTCTGATACTTTATACAATTCAGAAAGAAGCAAATGCTGTGTTAAAGGCTATACATATCATGTATATTGTATATGCATACACGAAGAAACTGAAAGACCTCCAAAGCACACACACACACACACACACACACACACACACACACACACACACACACAAACGAAAAAAGCGAATTTTGATATCTGTTCACCTTATGGATTCCAACCATGACTCAGATTACATTCCCTCAAATCATTTCCCAATTACGTCTCAATTAGGCTTTTCTTCATCATCGAATCCCTGAGAGTGTGTGTCTCTCTTAGCGACCACATATTCACACTGCCACACAGCAACACTCAAACTTCCGCAACTTCGCGAACTTCTTAGATACGAAACTTTAAACTCTGCTATTTAAACACTTTTAAAGTCAGTCACGCAAACTTAAAATCCATCCATTTAGTTCCATTATTCAGTGACAAACTTTTTAACTCCGTCAGTCGAACGTAAATCTCACTGCGTAAATTCAACTCATAATTCTACAGTATGCCATTTAAAAGCAAACTTTAAATGTACGTCATTTAAATGAAAACGTGTTTATTTCATCAAACTTCGAAATTCTAAACTCGTCCCTGAAATTCTGTTAACAACGGCGATTTTTTAAACATCATTCAGCTTACCGCTACTGTTCCATCCTCTTCATTTAATTGAGAATGTCTAAAGTTACCTATTCTAATGATATCAATTAAACCCCATCGTTTAAACGTTAACCTTTTGCTATGTCTCCCCAACTAAATTCAACTTTTAAATTCCATCATTCAACATCAAGCTTTTAAACTCCATTAAAGAAGTTTGTCATTTATCGCGAAGTTTTAAATTCCACCAAGGATGCCATATAAACCTATTCATATATCTTTTTAAACTTCGTCTTGACTAAGTTCTCATTTATACGTCATTTAAATCGTGTCGTTGATTATCCATTCATTGAATTCATTCACGCAGTTTCTCATATGACCTAAATACTCCCTCTCCTTTGTTACTTATCGTTAGATACTTGATGGAGAAGGAGATACTGTTTGATCTGTGTTAGGCATATCATACTGTTACATTTTCTAGAAAATAACGGAAGAGAATGTTTGTGTCCTTTGACTTACAAGATTTTGATGAAGATGATTTGAATAAGGATAGATTATAGGGTACGTAATTTGGCTAGGAAAAAGAGAAACAAATTGGAAAATTAAACAGTGAATAGTGGGAGAAGATAAAATGAAATGATCCTTAATTAGTTTAATGATTGACACTTAGAATTCGCTGATACCATAATGTCGGCAGGGAACTAAATTTTTTCAAAACAAGGTTGAATCAAACTATGTTCCTATGAGTCGGGAAAATATGAATAGTACTTACACTGACATAGAAGCACAGACATACAGACAGAGACACAGGCACACACACACACACACACACACACACGTGAGTTTGAAGCTGGGAAAGAATTAAGTTACGTCAGAAGTCATTGTTAAGACGATAGTCTGAAAGATTAACAGAATTAAGTAAACAGAAGAATTGTGACTTCCTTTCCCAGACTCTTCTTCTAAGAAAACTCTAGTCCCTTCAGTCAACAGACAAAAGAGATATTCATATTTGCATTTCCAGCGATCTGTTGAAGTTCATAAACGGTGCGTATTGTTAAAATGAAACGCGGGTGTATAAAACCGTAGACTTTTACGCGTTGTGGCAGTGAAATACGGGTGGGTGCGACCGTAGAGTTTTCCGCAGTGGTAGCCGACGCTTACGTTAGGTAGGCTAGGAGGAGGAGGAGGAGGAGGAGGAGGGTTATTTTGTTGCTTGTGATGTCTGAGGAACCTGTCAGAGAGATTGTTAAGCCTCTTTTCTCATATATGAGGATGTTTAACATTATCCAGCCGGTACAACTACGAAGGGAAGTCTCAATCTAACCCTCAGTAGCGATGACCACCCTTTGCTGCCTCTATACCTGTCACATCAACGACTGGGAACGAAGATACCTAATGCTTTGTGAACATCTTTCATGCAGACAGCTACTGACAGGGAAATATTCATCTATATACAGCTAAGGCTTACGGTGGGGATGGACTCTCGATGATGATCTATGGTTGAGGAGGGTAGCCATCGCGAGGCCAGACCACGCCACTGTAAACTACTGTGTGAAAATGTAAGTGTGTGCCGCTCCCATGCGTGCAGACGACGCCACCACAAACTGCTGCAGGACACTGTAAACCGCCTGCACCCCAGCCTAGTGCTCAGATGTCTCCATTATAAACTCACATGACATTGCAACCCACTTGCCCCCAGCCTGCTGATAATGCCACCGTAATCTACTTCAGGACAATATAAACCGCCTCCTCCCCCCTCCGGCTGCACAGCTCCCCCAGGACAACACATGCACAACACAGTGCTTCCGTGGTCCAGGTTAATACACATTTCTCTGGGAACAATATGTGAGGCAGACCTTGCTAACATTGCTGCGGTTATTGACCATATCCTTCCAGGTAACACATGTGGCAAAACTTGCACATATTTCCTCTGTTAACAAACTCTCGAGAAACTACCTGTGGCATTCCTTAATTATGTTGTCCCTGGTTATTCACTTTCCTCTCTGGATAATGGTCATTGAAAACTTTACCTAAGGTCTTTTTAATCCAAATATTCCAAAGCATAATATGTGTGTCAGTGTTTCCACATGTTGTCCATGTATATCAATGTTTTATCTACAATGCAATTAATCTTTTGCCAACATTTATCATCCCATTGTAAATCCGATAGAATCTTTACCAAATTGGTTCTATTTTCAAATGGAATCCAACAACATGGACATACCAATGATAACAATATATTACAAACCTTGTAAACACTGTCAGTTTGCTCTTCTTGCCTGACAGCATCGACCATCAGATGGAGTAAATACAGTGAATACGCAAATATCTCAGAGACTCAAACTCTCACTCATTGTTTATTCTGTGGCTTTATGAAGGATTTCTGGCCAATGGCTTTCATATGAATGAATAAATAATATATATATATATATATATATATATATATATATATATATATATATATATATATATATACATGATATGCGTGCGTGCGTGCACATACATTAGTCACAACTACTCCGTCTTAATCCACACCAGGTAAAACTATGAGTCCTTGGCGTCCACCTTAGGGACACCAGGCGAGCAGTGGATCACTGACCACCACCAGGCTACACCTGACAACCCTATCTGCCTCGTAGTGAGAGAAAGTAAGGGTGAGGGTTTATCTATAGACCACACTCGATACACCAGAACTATACATATACATCAATCAACCCACGAACGCTAAAAATATAAGATCTAAGGACCCAATCTCCTCGTAAGTCAAGATGAGAGCATAACCGAGAGGTTTATGTCCTCCCGAGCCACGCCAGGTACAACACTGAAAAATGTAATTCTACGTAAGCCGCGCCAGCTACAACATTGAGACGCTTATCCCTTCCCAAGCTTGAACAGGAGAGAGGAGATTGCCTCTTAGCCACACCTGGAGTATCATCAAGACCCTGTTGTTGGAGTTCTCTCTATTGATTCTCCTGTAGATCTGCTACCACAGTGTGTGGATCGGCCCACAGGGTACTGTTGACGCACCAGGAGTTTGTCTCTTACTCCTCTCTACTGCCCATTTTAAGCCTCTCTTGATTCCTTACAGCTGCTGTCAGGTCTGCTGTTACTGCTACTGCTGCAGCCACTGTTACTGCTGCTATTACTACTAATGCCACTTCTGCTGCTGTTACTACTGTAACTACTACTACTGCTGAACCTCTCTCTCTCTCTCTCTCTCTCTCTCTCTCTCTCTCTCTCTCTCTCTCTCTCTCTCTCTCTCTCTCTCCTTCCGACACTTCTGCCCCTCCTCTTTTCCTTGTCCGTGTTCCCTCCCCATCGCTTAACATTTTTTTTTATCTCTCCCAGGTCTCCCTACCTCTCTCACACGCCCAGTGCCTCACTTCTCTCACAGTGGTTCCCTACCACTCTCCCCCTGCCGCTCCTACCGTTTCATTAACACTCCCTGTGCTCTTAACGCCTTTCTGCTACTCTCCTCTGCTGCTCTTGCCATCTCCCCAACACTCTACGCTGCTGTCATCCTCACCCTTCCACTCCCTACTGCTACTCCTACCACTCTTCGGCCATTCTCCATTGGTGCTCATACCCATTCCCTTTCGCTCTTACAGCCTCTCTTTCCTTTCCTTCTAGTCGTCATTTCCTCACATTCATCCTCACGTATTCTTTGAAACCATATTCTTCACTATCATTCACACCTGCTAGACGTCACCATAATGATTCGAGACACTACTTTCGGCAGAGTTGTACATAGCTACAACATGATTATATACGTATCTTTACCTTTACTGAGGATAGATGTTACATAAATGAAATTAGTTGCTTAGAGTCAATAATCTATTTTTCGTTTCAGTTAGTCGTAATAAGAAAATTGAAAGCAGCTTTCATATGATTACCATCAAACATAAGGAGTCGGTCGTAAAAGAATTATTCTTATTGCCAATGAACCTTAATAAGGAGGAAGCATGCCCTCTGGTTTGGTGGGACGAAGTGGCACAATAAGTCTTAACAAGGAATAATCACAGAGGGACAATCATCCTCATTAGGCGATCATTAGCCCCGAGGAGAGTCAAAAGAAGCTAATTTGTCGAGGAAAGTAAAAGTCTTCAGGAAGGTTTGGCAGCACCTTCCCCGCCAGACGTTTTCTGACGTGTTGTAGGACAGGTAGCTGACCCCAGCCAGGACACTCACCTGCCGAGGGTCATCCAGTACCATCCTCAGTGACATACACGGCCATATAAACACACACATTACACTCTCGAGACGCAATACAAATCAAGCTGCGTGGTCCAGTCAGGTGAAGATTTACCATCAACGAAGAGAAGTTAAATGACACTAATTATAAAACTTTTGACGAATTATAAGAAGTCTGTTCTGCTTCTGTATGATTAGAATCTGATTAGCATCAAAATGAGCGAACTGAAGTTTGAAACGAAATTTAAGACCAGAGTAAGAAACAGGTGAATCAGACTACATGATAAACCTTGCTGGACAGATGACTTTCTTCCAGACTTAAGTACCTAACTGGCAATGCATCATCAGTCTTCACCTGTCGCAGAGCCTGATTTGCAGGGTTATGTACAAGATTATCTCTATAGTGACTGCCATCTATCTACCTGTTACAATGGGGACATAAGAACCAGTTCTTCCATTAGATGAAATTCAGCCATCACCATTTGTTTACGTATTGCCAAGGGGGAAGTTCTCTGTTTATTGTCTTCCTGGCTGAAACAACAGTAAACCCGGGGTATCACGTACCTCTCGTTAGCCCACACTGGAGGAGCTCAGCCCAGCTGCTCAGTGCCGTAGTCTTTATTGTGTTTAGTCTTTGAGTTACATGAGCGTTGGGAGAACGAAGTTGGGAGTGGGTTGGCCATGGAGGTGCATAGTAATACACGGTAATACATGGTAAGACGTGGGAAAACTTGGGGAAGCCTGTGCTGTGAGGACGATGGTTGGAGTGGTTTGATCATGGGAGTGCATGCTGATATATGGGAGTAGATAGTTGTGCATGGTAAGACTTGGGAGGAGGAGAGGGGAGGGATTGGTCATGGGAACATATAGAAGGTCAAGGGGAGAGTATCTGTTGCATGACAGTTAAGAGAAACATAGATTCTTAATCCAGATAGATGGAGTTTGGATCAGAAGGCAGATACCTCCTCATCACGTTGATGCTACCGTGACGAATCACAGAGGATATTTCTGGGATGATAAGAGATGACATGGCTAGTAAGAGCAGATGATGAGCGATGAGGGACTCAGTGCTTGGTGATGGCGAGGGCTGGTGTTGTTGATAACTCGCGAAGCAAAACTTTAGAATAACTGAGGAAGCAATCATGAGAAAATGACTCGATTACAGAATCAACAGCATATGACTTATCACAACAGCACGTCGGAATCGACTCATTTGGTTCCGTGAGCATTTTTAAATCACATGGTTTCATAATCTTCCCAGGACATATGGAATGTTCGAATTAATCATGAGTAAAAAGTAACTCTGTACAATCTGTGAACGTAACAAATCGTACTATGACTATCGATAATTGATGATACAAACCTGACATCATTTTCCTGCTCAATGAGGTCATGATTATCACGTTTAATGAAAGCTGGCCCCAGTTAGAGTCCCAGATTAAAAGAGCTTGTTAGACTAATTGGAGAATGACGGGAAATTCTATAATGCTGTTGACTATCGCTGGTTTGCTTTGTGCGATGATATTTTCTTTCAGTTGGTAAGGCATTGAGGTTTCTGTATGAATCAAGTGATACATGAATATTCCTAATTACTCTGGACACTGTTGGCCTAAGTACTGACGGAATTGTACTAGTCGAACTCAATCTACAATCCCTCTTGTTGAATTAGGATATTGATTATCGTTTGACCTTAATCATTGATTACTATTATTAGCGTTTTTTACCAGATAACTTATTTATATGGTTTAGAAGTTATGATATAGATTCGTTTGTTGCCATCTTTCTTGCTGCATCATAATGCAGCAATGGTTTGACCTGCTATACAACAATATCCCTGTGGGATACAAAGGGCAAGAACATATGTGGGATAATGAGATATCATCATAGATAAGAAACACCCCTTTGGCCCAGTGATAACAACGGGTCAGCCTCTGCATGTTACCGCACAGGCAATGGAGGAGACCTATCGACTGTACAACTGACCTCCCACAATTATGACAAGCAACGTTTACACTCAATTTCCTGCAAAAGAATCCCAGCTGATCCTCCAGAGTTGAAGAGAATGATGTAAATACCTCACTTCCACACATTTATCACTTGCTCTACTCTTTACGTAATAATTTAAGGCTTTCACGTCCGCCATATGTTTCTATATACACCATCAACGCAACCAGAATCTGTGGCTGAATTGCTGCTCTTTACCCTAAGCAACTACTAACGCTGATCTGTGCAGTATACTGCCAAGATACAGCAGATGGAAATCACAACCTTAGTTTAACCGCGCTGTAATTTGTTGACGGAATCCGAGAGAGACTAGTAACATTGGGTACTTCAGACAACTTAATCTTTAGGTTGGTTCCCCCTCACATCACTTACCAGCCTCTCTAAAGAACATAGTTTGCTGGGCTTCCAGAGAACTTGCTGGGACCTGAGGAGAGGTAGTGAAGTTCTCGAAACAACCTCACGTGTCTGGGGTTTAGGAGAGCTCAACCCAGGAAGTCATGAAGAAAAGTTAACCGGAAAAGTTGTCTCGGATGGACTTACAGGATTACTGGCCAAGTGGGTGACTTTCTCTTAAAGCTTTCGTGTATTTATTTCAATCGATTGAAATATACAACTGAAACATTTAACCTTTATTGGGAGGTGATCTAAAGCGTACCCTTTCCTTCCGTTGTTGGTCCCGTCGTGGAATCTCGGTAATTTTAAATCTTTATCATCCCTGAACTTCCTCTTATCCTTATCATCAGGGAACTAGTCAGCATCATTTATCATTCACCACCTCATAAATCCTGGGTTCCTTCCTGTGTTGCATCATTAACTCTCATATACGTCACCCTCTGTCGCTAGAAAGTACTTCAGTTTCCTCTCGTAAACTTTTCCTGTTTTGTTCATTCTCAGTTTAAACTAGTTATATTAACTTCTGCATCTGAGGCAATGCTGGCCAGGCCATAACCCAGTACATACGTTGAATCAGCATTATACCCAGGCTGTTCCACTATCCATCATACCACCTCACCATCTTGGTCCCATCACCAAATTTCCCGAGGTAAACTCTCAAGTTTCTGGGTGATTATCAGACGAGATATTAAAGTTTTTAGCGACCGCTTCCTAAGAAAGTGTCAGTGACGTAAGTACTCCATCTTCTTTGTGTCCAAGGACCAGACACCAGTGGCTGGAGACCTGATGGGTAAGGTGCAGCAGGGCCCTGGCCCTCAATAGTCAGGGATGCTGTAAGGGAACCTCTCTCTCTCTCTCTCTCTCTCTCTCTCTCTCTCTCTCTCTCTCTCTCTCTCTCTCTCTCTCTCCATCTGTCCTTCTAGGTTCTTTAATCACGTATGGATTTGAGACAATAGGTAATCAAGTGGAAGCCTTGAGATATGTGTCTTCAATAGCTCACTCCCTCTTCCCATGTGACGTAACTAATCGAACGATGAAAAAAAAAACCTATAATCAATTAGCCTAAGAAGGAAAAGATTTATGATGCAATTACCCTGTCCTCACGTGATGCAGTATCAATATTTCAGAGGGAGTAATTCTGGCAAGTGTTCACAGGAAACGTAGAATATGTTACTTGATCACAGATGAATGGCTCTCCCCTCTCAGGACCGCCGTAATTAATTAACAAGATCAAACGTTATCAAGAGTTATAATTGAACTTGTCACTCTAATTACACAAAGTGATATCTTCATTCACGGGACTTGAATATCATACGAATTTAGAATTTAATGTTTGTTTGTTTGTTTGTGTGTGTGTGTGTGTGTGTGTGTAATGATTGATAATAAGTAGCTCACAAGAGGCTACATATTTCTACAATTCGCTATTATTCTGTTAATATGGGATTAGTTCCATAGCATTATGATTCTCGTCCAAAAATAATCCTCCACAGAGAATTCCTTATCTAGAGTCATTGATAATGTTTCAGACTTCAAACTCGCAGTTTTCTGATATCAATTTTCTTTCACGAAAAATAATCCAAACTTTTATACAAGTGTGTCATCTCTGACAGGCCGTCGTGGAGCTGAGAATATCCAATATGCATTTTAAACATTACTTTCAAGAGGCGTCACCAACAGGTGTTGCCACCATCCAGCCGGCGACTCAGGCTCTTATAATGGAGACCTCAGCCTCCGGGGAACTGTCTTCCTCTGGCTCCTCTTTCATCATAACAAAGTCTACTGTTTCAACATGAACCACAGGTTTATGTAAATGCCTCAGGTTTTGATAGCCTCAAGTGCTGGGCTAATTGTCTCGCTTTGGGATGAATGATGAGTCTTATGTTCTATCACGTCCCAACCCTGGACCACGTCCCAACCCTGGACCACGTCCCATTCTTGGACCACGTCCCAACCCTGGGCCACGTCCCAGACCTGGACCACGTCCCAACCCTGGAGCAAACGAAAGGAAATATGCAAGCATGAGGTTAAGGGGGCTTATGGTCCATCGTGTAGGACTTCCCTGTGTGCAGGAGGTCTGTGTACTCGTCACCTGTCTCTTAATTCACCAGGAAGATTAGATTATCTTGGTCTACGTGTCCTGTGGGCTAACCAGGAGGTGACGCAGAAAAAAGAAGTTCCAGGAACCTGGACTGTGTAAACGGTGATCGTGGTTTTGTGTGTCGGTTTGACTTGGTCTTTTCAGTCCACTCGAAGAGACTAATTTCTCTCATAACCTAACACTAAATTCGTTGAACATGAGAACCATATATCTTGTTATTGTATGATTATATTCTAAGAATAAGAAATACTACAAAATTGTTTTGTATCTCAAGTTCACATCTCTTACTCCTTACTTCTGTCAGAGTTATTGACTGATAACTTCGAAGTCTGGCTGCGTCTTCAAGAATAATGATAACGACAAGCTCTAGCAGGTCAATAGAGCTTATGCTACAGTTAAAAGCATTACAGTGTTAAACTTCCCGGGAATCCCAAATATACAAATATGATCAATTATCCTTGAAAATATAACGAACATAAGCATAAGACAGTAATATAGTCATTGTAATTATGATTACATTCATTTCTACCGAAATATAGTTCTTTTGATGCTAATCAGCTGATTATAACTCTTTTGATAGAATTAAGTCAAGTCGGCAACTGACCGTATATATTCATGAGTTTCGAAGGGGGTAATTAAACATCCCAGTTTTATCGCATGTGAATATATGATCCATCTGGACTTATAGTAAGATTCATAATAGAGACGATCTTGGGAGGACAGCTTCACTGACAGATAGATCGATTTTGTTAATGAACTAGAGCGAGATTGGCTGTGGGGTAAACAATGCAACACTTCTGGATTCCTGGATAATTAGAACAAGCCAATTGTGTACGAGGGAGTCTCGCCTACTCTGGCCACTCTAAGCTCTCAGTGATAATATTCAGTCGGCAAATACCGTGGGTGAGGATCTTGGAAGTCTGGTATCATGTCCCCTTCACATGACTCAGAACCACTGTGGCTATCAAAGTAGGAAGAGATCGCCATGTTGAATTCTCGACAGTTACCAAAATTTTTTCCGAAGTCTGCGACTGGAATAAGCAAGCTAACGGCTGTGAAGCTTGCTTTATGTTTTACTTTCTATAAAGAACTTTAGGTTTTAGGTACAACTTAAGTAGAATATCCCTCAACTTCCTGATGGCTTAGGAACTGCAGGACAACAGCAGTTTATTCCCCCCCACAACTTTACCACCACAGATGTATGAGGGATATGACTCTCTCTCTCTCTCTCTCTCTCTCTCTCTCTCTCTCTCTCTCTCTCTCTCTCTCTCTCTCTCTCTCTGTGGACCCCTCGCCGTTTCCCTCCCCATGAAGTACGCACATTGCACGTCAGATGTCTGGTTCTTTTAGTGAAGACTCCAACAACAGAGAGAGAGAGAGAGAGAGAGAGAGAGAGAGAGAGAGAGAGAGAGAGAGAGAGAGAGAGAGAGAGAGAGAGAGAGAGAATTCTTTGCTCCGATGTGCATCATAACAAAGCATGGATTATTGCCGATACCCACAGGAAAATAAAATCCTAAATCAATGATTCCAATTGGAATTAATAAACTTGAAAATATTTAACCGAGGGCAACCATTTTCACAATATGTTGCAAAACGTTTGTGTTTATGATTGGGAAATAACGGTGGGATAAATTTTGCAACTTGTATCAACTGCATATATATATATATATATATATATATATATATATATATATATATATATATATATATATATATATATATATATATATTTATATATGTATGTATATATATATATATATATATATATATATACATATATATATCTTCCTTGTAACTAAAACAAGAGAAACATCAGAAATTCTGTGATCTTTGGATTATGTAATGCCTAAGGCTTTAGATATGACAACATTTATCTTCATTTCTGTGACAATATGCACTGTGCTCTCACGACCGTCACGACCGTCACAAGAAATTCTTATCTGAAAATGGAGAGGACAGAAAATATACCTGCAGGACAGAGAAACTTTAACAAGTATTAGATTCTCAAAAATTTCGTCTCTGGTAAGGCAACTTCTAGAGGGTCTTTCTTGGGTCTGAGTAACGTGGGCCACCACTCACTCCGGCCTCAGAGGAGCAAAGACTGTCCTCTCACACTGGCCTCACAGATACAGTGACTGTCCCCTCACACTGGCCTCACGGGTACAGTGACTGTCCCCTCACGCTGGCCTCACAGATACAGTGACTGTCCCCCTCACGCTGGCCTCACAGGGACAGTGACTGTCCCCTCACGCTGGCCTCACATTGACAGTGACTGTTCCCCTCACGCTGGCCTCACAGGGACACTGACTGTCCCCTCACAGTGGCCTCACAGGGAGAATGACTGTCTGAGGGACAGACAGACGAGGTCTGCCTGCGCGTCAACACCGCCATGAGACCTCTGGTGTTGAGCTACGGAAATAGCCAATCAGCGGCGAGTGTTGTGTCGACGTCTCCGATCTTTAGGTTTGTCGTGACAACACAAGTTTCCCTGATGGATCTGCCACTCACTGGCCTTCACGGCTAGACTGTTGCCCGGAAGTTTCGTGAGGGAAAATGAGGGAAATTTGTTGGAGTTAATGCTCCTAGAAATTCAGTTTTCTTTCATTAGCTAAATGATTGAAATAATGAGCAGTATCACTTATCATGTCACCTGATGAAGGTATTATCATAATTCATATAAGACTTAAGTTTCGGAATCTTTTCCAGGTTGTATATGTTATGACAGACGATCAAGTCAACTCTCATAAAGTGATGAGAGATTCTCTTGTTCTCCTTTTTGGTTTAAGTTGACTAAGAGTGTGAGAACTTAGACCCTTAAGCAATACGGTCAGGCCTTTCAGCAAGACGCAAGACCATCACTTGGTTATAACGTCCCAACCTTCATAGAGTGAATGATCAACTCTGCTCCGGCTGGTGATGGAATTATCAACTCCTCATGGAACGGGATCAGATCCCTCTTCAAACATCGTCAAGGATTCATATCTCTGACATTTACCATGCAGCTTCCCATCCGTTTCTTGTCCCCAAACTTTTGTAAAACTAACTTTATTATACTGTGAAGTGATGATATCAGCAACAACATGTCTTATGAGATAAAAGATGTGAAAGATTTAGTCTCTGACATGTACCCATCTTAAGTTTTTTCTGCTCCATCATTTTTGATTTATAGTGAAAAATCTGATCAGCTTCTCTTCAAGGAGACTTTGGAGTCAACTTCACCTTCCACCTATGAACCAGAGCGGGACGGAGAAAGCTGGAAATATAGGTAGAATTGGTGCTACATACACCATAATCAGAGGCGACTTGCCAAGTGAAGATATTCTCCCTAAGGATCATTCCTCTGTTCTTAACACTACCTCGCTAACGCGGTAAATAGCGAATATTCATGATATATATATATATATATATATATATGCTGATAGTTAAGATTCATAGATATGTATTGCATTATTCTGTTACCTGATAAATCAACGATAGGATATTCAAGGATGGTATCTGAAACTTTTAACAGGTAAGAATAAGGTATTTGGAATCTTTTAATAAATATGCTTCATCCTAGAATAACATATTATATTAACCGCTCTGTGTTTGAGATGGTGACATTTTTACGAAACATTACAGCAATGTATTTGCCAACAGCATATTGTACTAGATATAAGGCTCTCCTTGCTGGGGAGGATATGATGTGGTATTATTACTTGCTAGGGAAGTGAGAAAGGGGCTTAGTGAGTGTGTGTGTGTGTGTGGAGAGAGAGGGCAGTAATTCACTTTGTTACGTCTACCTAATGCTGCTCCGCAGGGGAAGTGGACGACTTAATATGATTTGTGGCGTAGAAAATGGTTCCTAATGACTGAGACTTGAAGTGGGAGAAGCAGGCTGTTGGGGACCTGGGGCGCTGCAAGAGACGTAGTCAGGCAGGACACATACCAGTGTGGGAGTAGCACGCATAGGTGTAAGTGCTGGAGGAGGAACCAATCATAGGTGAGAGAGATTAACTGTATGATTGTATGCGTGAAAGATAAGATAAAGATTTGATGAATGTGTAGATGACATAATCCTTCAAAGCTGTATGTATGTTTACGAAAAGTGAGTTACAGATAGTTGTGCTAAGAGGAGAAAAAAGAGTAAAGAGAAAACCTAATGCATAAAAAGAATCAATATCAACTTGAAAAAATAAACGAACTAAAACAGAAAGATACTGAACAGGAAGGAAAACAATATCTGATTTGAGACAGACAAACGAACAGTAAGAAGACGATTTAAACAAGTGAAACGAAAAATGGAGTGTGGATCTGAACCAGAGAAAGCAACGGGAATAGAGTCGCCCTAAACCAGAAATGCTATTGGGAGTAGATTCGACCTGAAGCACAGAAAACACTGGGAAGCTGTCTAGAAAGGAACCCAGGAAACTGACAGAAATAGTCACGTCCTGAGCATGAGAAACATTTCATCAGAGGAGGTGAGAGAACCTTTTTTTTTGTCACAAGCCACTAAGTACATTTTAAATGCCAGGCCAAAATCCTCTTACCTAAAGCACCAGACTTCCTAAGAAGCATCAGCGGTAGTGTTGCCTTCCACAACGTCAGCGGGAAATAGAAATACACATGAAATGAATGAAAGAGATACGTAACCATGTTATGCTCTGATGGAAAATGGTTGAGTGGCAGTTTTAATAGTTTGTCGGATGTCCCATTTTTTGGCCCATAACACGTGCAGCGCATGAATATGACTGAATATGTTTGACATTCAGAACCTTCTCTTGTGTCATCAATCCTCTGAGTAGCAACTCCTTGAGGTATGTTACAGGAGAAGACTAAGGGATGATAGTCCTCCTCAATGATTACATTACAGGACAAGACATGGGAGTATGGTAGACACCCATAGATATCACTTGTGGTTTACTGACGTAATGTAAGTTGGGTATCACACATTAGCTGTCACTCAGGGAATATGGATAAGCTGTAACATGAAGCTTCATCTTCTGTTACAAGATTGTGGAATAACGTAACATATACAACGCGACACCTGTGCCAGTGACAGCAGCAGGCGTAGGAGACTAAACTGAAGACTTGTCCAGATCAAGAACAAGAGAATAAAATATAGCTTTCTCAATTTTTAGTATCAGGGAATAAAATCCTTTTGTGGTTGGGCTGATCTTTAACAAAGCTATAACAGAAAGGTCCGTGATGTTGGGGGTGTTTGGGATGGATATCAGGGAACCCATTTTAGCCATTAAAGTCTTAACGACTGTATGGGAACGCACCTAGAGTGGAAGGGACAGGGGAGAGGAGACACCTGTTGCTCGGGGTGTGGAGGAAACCGTCGTTACAACACTCATAGGCCAGAGGTCACGCCAACGAACTCTCTTTTGACGCTGTTCTAAAACCTCCCCTTAAACCCACCTCACTCCGCTAGCTCACACCAGCACAAGACTGTCTCCACCGCTCATACACAACCAGATAAGTCTCAATTCCATTCTCTACCACATATTTTGTTGCACATTATTCAGCCTTCTTATGATCATTCTTAAATCTTATTTCTTATCATTGCAGAACACACACACACACACACACACACACACACACACACACACACACACACACATCGGCTGACGACGGTCCTTCCCTACAACTTCAGAACGGGATGAGATGCTGTGCCTCAGCCTCAAGACACCACTGAGGCCCCAAGACAGAGTCTACATCTGCGTCGAACATTGAGACAAATTCTCCGTCGGTTACTGATACGTTCATGGTGTTTCTAAGATCATGGGAAGCAGAAAGACCTTAATGTCAGACGATTATAATTATCTGTCACATTTACAAACTTAAAGGATATTTCTTGCAATAGACTTACGATTGACTTGAACTTCAATTTTCAGTGGATGGTGGGTGTCTCCCATGCATGTTGCGGAAAGAAAATGAACCTGTTGGCTTGTGGATTGTCAGGGCTTTATGCCCTATCGACTGCAAGGGTCATTACGGCCGTCAGCCTCATTTACAACTACCAACCAAATCGACAGAATCCTCAATGAAACCTTACACTGTCTCACTCCATATTGTATGATTCAGAGCGAGTGTATTCCTGCCTCTAAAGAGAGTGAATATTCTTCATAATAGTAAGTAGAAAGCAGCGTTTACATGATCTTAATAGTTAATAAAGACGTATTACGCCAGGGGTTGATAGCCTCGTCGTATTCAGCGGAGATAAAAGGCATTTCTCATCTTTCTTTGGGTAAAGGAAAATGTTATAAACACTTGTGACGTGGGTGACATGTTGAGTGGTGTTCAGCTGGGGTCGAGTCGTGTGGAGAGCCATCTTGAGGTGCGGAGGTGAGTGGTGGTGATAGCGATGGTGGGGAAGTGGATGGTGGTGTTGGTGGAGATGTTGGTGAAGAGGGAGTAGTGGGTGTTGGTGATGGTGGAGGTGTTGGTGATGACGGAGTGATGGGTGGTGGAGAGGGTGACAGAGCAGAACAACGTCACATGGTCGACCAGGACCACAAGTCATCCAGGTCACATGGTCGACCAGGAACACAAGTCATCCACGTCACATGGTCGACCAGGACCACAAGTCATCCACGTCACATGGTCGACCAGGACCACAAGTCATCCACGTCACATGGTCGACCAGGACCACAAGTCATCCACGTCACATGGTCGACCAGGAACACAAGTCATCCAGGTCACATGGTCGACCAGGAACACAAGTTATCCACGTCACATGGTCGACCAGGAACACAAGTCATCCAGGTCACATGGTCGACCAGGAACACAAGTCATCCAGGTCACATGGTCGACCAGGACCACAAGTCATCCAGGTCACATGGTCGACCAGGAACACAAGTCATCCAGGTCACATGGTCGACCAGGAACACAAGTCATCCAGGTCACATGGTCGACCAGGAACACACGTCATCCACGTCACATGGTCGACCAGGAACACAAGTCATCCAGGTCACATGGTCGACCAGGAACACAAGTCATCCACGCCACATGGTCGACCAGGAACACAAGTCATCCAGGTCACATGGTCGACCAGGAACACAAGTCATCCACGTCACATGGTCGACCAGGACCACAAGTCATCCAGGTCTGGTGTGTTGTAACATATCCCTGCAGGCTGCTCCCTCCTGCCTGGCCCACAACCCACACAACTTCTGGTGTCATTAATCGCCTCTTTTAACCTCCCACCTCAGCTGACTTCTGTATATTCTTATTGTGGGAGTGATACATTATCACCAGCTGTGTGTGTGTGTGTGTGTGTGTGTGTGTGTGTGTGTGTGTGTTGCCAGCAGGAACTGGTGTTTGGTCAGGGCCGTCAGCAGTGTTGCCAGCAGGAACTGGTGTTTGGTCAGGGCCGTCAGCAGTGTTGTCAGCAGGAGCTGACCCAACACCACCATGATAACTGGCCGGGGGTTTTCCTGCTCCACTAAACCCAATAACAGTAATGGAATATGGCCTCCTCGGACGGGAAGTTATTAACTGTAACGCAATTTACGACGAGAGTTTTCATCTCCATTGTGGAGAAACTGATGATAAGAATGATTTACTTTTCTCTTTGTTTTTATCATTATGGTAATAGGACAAGATAGTCTAGGAGGGGTCGAGGGGTGATGTACACCAGGGGCATACCTGGGGTAGTCCAGGGGGGTGTTGTACCCCACAGCCCAGGCTGGACTGTTGTGAAGGCAGACAGACCGAAGCAAAGAAGGGACGGAGGTCAGCATCAGGGGACGAACTGAATACAGAATAAAGGAAAAAGTAAGACTTAAATTTCGTCATATGATTGTTTTGCCAATGACCAGTCATCGCTGGTGACAATTTGCTACTAACCGGTCAACGCTAATGACAGTCTGCTACTGACCAGCCAACGCTTACGACAGTCTATCACTACCCAGTCAGCGCTGACGGCAATATATCGCAAACCAGTCAGCGCTGACGACGATTCACCACTAGCCAGTCAACGCTAACGACAATCCACCACCAGCCAGTTAACACTGATGACAATCTGCCACTAACCAGTCAACGCTGATGACAATCCACCACTAACCAGTCAAAGCAGCGTAGCATTCCACTCAATATATCTGTCAAGGTACACCGACCTTCAGGGTGCTATACTCCTCACAAGGCAGCGAGGCTCCTGAAGGAGGCGCCGTGTCTGAGCCTTACTGCAGCAAGATATTACAAGATATTACCACAGTATATTGTCCACGGAGGATTAAGGTGTGTGGTGCTCCTCCCTCACACTGCTGCTCCTGTCGTCATACACCCACGTTTCTCGTCCAGACTTCAAACTTAGCCAAGCCTACACAACCTGCCAACCCTCACCTCTCCTGCTGGCTCATCATCTGTTTCTTGATGTCTCATCGTTGATCAATCTAATTAATCTAATAGATCTCGGGTATCTCAACTGTGTACCGGCGGTCTCATGACATTTAGTTATACAAATGTAAGATAAAGAAATTTCATCTTTATTCAGAAACATTGTATTTCGTTGCCTCCTCTTCTGCAACATGGTCATTTGTCTCTGCGTTCACACGCTCAGCTTTCTTACCTTACACATCCACCCACCTCCCCATGGCATCTCTCTCTCTCTCTCTCTCTCTCTCTCTCTCTCTCTCTCTCTCTCTCTCTCTCTCTCTCTCTCTCTCTCATCATTTCTGTATCATAGTCCTCCTCCAACAGTTACTGCTCCTCGAGTCCTTGCACCGAAACTTGCGGTCATAATCTCTCTCACAGTTCAAACTCTGGGAATATTGAGCAACCTCGACACGAGACGCCTCCCTGTCTTACCAGCGACTGGGTTCTCTTGGTCTTGCTCTGTCCTCGTCACCCATTAACTTTCAGTCTATCAGGAGGAGGGATGGAGGTAAAGTTGAGAATGTGGTGAGGCAACACGAGGAAGAGAGAAACGTGGAGAATTCGAGGAATGAGGTTGAAGAAGATATAACTATAACATTATGAGGAAAGGAAGGGCTGTGGGAGGTGATGGAGGTGAGGAATGGGATGAGGAGGGGTCGATTCAGGTGCAGTGGAGAGAAAGGCCAGAGGGCACAAGGAGTACAGATGTGGAATGATGCTTTATATCATCAGAAGTAGATGAGAGACGGCAGAGGATGAAAATTAGCGAAGTTCATCATAAATATCCCTGATGTTAGAGCAGTTTAATAAGCATCATGACTCACCTGGTCATTCTCCACTAGCATTTATGGCACGGATGTGTCATTGTTTCAACATATAAACCAGTCTCAGAAAACGTAGAGAAGAATATTTAATATAAAGACTATATCTGTGTGAAAGAAGGCGACTCAGCCAGGTAAAGAAAATCAATGATATCCAGTCGAGCAAAGTGGTGATAGATAAGAAGAGTTCGCCTCCCTCTCTCATTGTCGTCAAGGACGCGTCTCTCTCCTCCCTACACTATTTCTTGCCGCCCCATCCCCAGAGACCATCCCCAGACTCTCTACTCAACCCAGCAATTCCAGACACTCATCCCACCACACCATCTTCCCCAGACACTCGACGTACCACACTACCTTCCCCCAGACACTCGACCCACCACCACAAGAGCTTCCTCCAGAGACTCATCCCATCTTACCACCACCAACACATCACACCAACTAATCACTTTCCAACTTTCTTTGATTTATTTCTGTCGGTAAGGAAATAGTTGCCGCTCTCCTGCCTGAATCAGACATTTTCCCAATTTGGAGTTGTGTTTATATCGTGTTCCTGGTTGTGTGTGGATAATGATTGTGGTTCTGAGGTGGTGTCTTGTTAGTGTAATCAGACAGTTCGTTTTACGGTGATGTTGTGTTGTTTTGGTGGGTTTGTGTGAAGCGTTGATTTGGTTTGTATCGGATTAAGTTATTGGCGCTGTCACGGTATAATCTTTACGATTTACCGGTGTTATTTACATGTTGGACATATACTGTATTGGGATAACACTATTTTTGCTGCAGTTTCCCTCCCTCTTGTGTTATCATAGTCTCCGTGTTATCCCAGGACTACAGTGCACAATCATGTGGAAAATACAAAAGAATACAAAGGAATTCAGACAGAAGCAGATCACTGTGTCCATTCGAGGCTGTTTGCAATATTGGAAAAAATTCCGAAGCTCAGGAGATCATTTTCGTAAGAGGAGGAAAACGTTCAGATGATCTAGACAGAAATACCAGTCACCTTTCATGCACCAAAGGGGGCACTGATAGTGTCGGTCGTAGAACTGAAATGAAGCTTTTATCAAGTCTATTCATAAACGTATCAACTTTTTTTGCTATACTTACACAGCATTTCTGTTTGTGCCTTGATGCAGTGCTGATCATAATGACATATAAGAATCTTCAAGACCGACTGAGTTAAGTTTTATTGCCTCCCATTATGCCATCTAACCTCCTTTGATATGTTCGCTACCCATGATATGTTACCACGAGTCGACGCGAGGCTGGAGGCATGAAGATAATGGAGCACAAATCACATCCAGTTGTCGACGTCAAGTAATACAATCAACGTAAAAAGACCTTTGAAGGTTGTATGTACTACTAAGTTATATCGAGATTTTAGTTGTTTACAACGTGGAGGAAACACGTGTTAAAGGCATATGATTCAAGATAGTTATCAATCACTGTTCTAAAGTATATTGATGATCGGGTAAACTTGGTAGCCATTGCGATTTCGTGAGGTAAATCTTTCTTTCAATTCATGATGTACAATTTTTAAATTTGATCCCTTAACATGTATGTTGATTCATAACAAAGATTCGATGGGTCATTTCTTGATAATAAATCATAGAAAAAATGATAACATCAATTACACATCAGCTCCAGCCTTGAATATTTTTCTGCCATCTCCAAGTTGTAGATTGCACAGTTGTATATTTGGAAAGCCATTAAGAATTGTTGCAAGCGTCTGATTATCCCATGATTTCCCTAATGAGATCCTATTACTTGTGACAAGAGTTTGGTTAGAACGTCTATCCTTCCATGGGCTGTGAATGGAGTTAGCGTGTCGTACATGCCATGTGTGGAACATTAAGCACAAAGAGACGTTGTTATGAACGAGTTACGCAGTCCAGATGCACAATTCAGTCAGCAGCTCAGATCATACAGGAAACGATTTGCATGGATAAAGAATTCAGATGGTCTTGTCTTCATAGCGCCATTCCTACAACGTCAGTATAAATATTTTGGCATTTCAACCTTACGTCAAGCTGGATTTCTGATACATTCTTAATATTCTTGTTTCTGTAAATTTCTTGAGATACATCTGTCCCTTTCTGACTGCTGTCTGGTTGTATAGATGTCCCAAATAGATTTAGTGATACAAACCATGAAGTAAAACTCTCCTCTAATGAGGTAATCTTATCTACCTTGCAGATGGCAAGGGTCCCTTTCCGTACGTCAACAGGAGCGCCAAGGAGCTGTCGCTCAATGACATGGGTACTTCATTAAGACGGTTCTCAGAAGGATTGGGCCGTATCACAGCTACGGATGTACGGTGTCACATCCTCCAGTCTTACCTGCAGGAGCTTCGTTGTATACTCACATTTATCCTCATAGTACAAGAGTTCATGGACGAGCGTGTGTAGTATCCAGGTTCAGCTGTAGCGATGTGGCGTGTGTCGGGTGAACAACACAGGTGCACCGGCGTATGAGACTAATATCCTCCGCTAACAAGGGAGTTGTGTGGTGAGGCGTATGACGTCGTTTGATCTAATCGAAATGATGTCCGGTGTCTTGGAATAAATGGACTTCATAGTTCTACTACAAATGGCCATCAATAGAGACCTTAATGGTGTACTGTAATGAGCTTAGTCGTGTACTAAACAACCCCTTCAAGTGACCATATGGTAGACTGTGATCCAACCAGGTGTCAGGAACTGTTTAGCGGTAGGCGATCCCGCCAGATGGCTTTTAATGGTGTACTAAACGACCCGGTCATGTGATCGTAGCAGTTTACAAAGCAATCCGAGCGAAGTAACCCCAGCCATTAACAGCGGTTCTTCGCTGAACTTCTGTGCTTAACGGGGAAATTTGCATATATTATCTGAATTTAAAGTTGGAAAGTTATATTATTCACAGACTGAACTTGTGCTTTTCCGGTCTAGTTGAATTCGTGGACGAAAGTTTTGTGAGAGAGTATCGTACACTGTGTTGCCTCCTAGCTGTGTACTTTATGCACGAACACACACACACACACACGCACACACACACACACACACACACACACACACACACACACACACGTCTTTTTACTAAAGGAGCAATAAAAGAAAGATTGAATAAAGTCAATATAACTAGATGGTAAAATAAACTCCTGATATACTGGATAAATGTAAAACGTTTCAACAAATTGGTATATTCTTTTCTTAAGATATGTAGATCGGCAAAGAGTCCTGAAAACCACTGTGGCAGAGTCACCACCACAGTGATTGGCAGGTACTTGCGCCGTCCCAGTGGTTGGCTAGTATCCATGATGCCCCAGTGATTGGCTAGTACCCATGATGCCCAAGTAGTTGCTTCTCGCAAGTGGTTGGCTAGTAACCATAATGTCCTAGTGGCTGGTTTGCACCAGTGTTTCCCCAGTGGTTGGCCAGTAACCATATTGGCCCCAGTGCATTGACAGTACCTATCATGCCCCAGTGGGTAGTCCGCGCCAGAGTATCCCTAGTGTGAATAATCTATGCAAATTTACGTTCATAACCGCCCCTAATGTAAGCTTAACAGTCTCTGGGAGCCAAACGCCTCGATGGTCAACACTTGACCTCCTACACCAGCACCTGTAGGTCCCGTGTGCCAAGCCAGAGTAGGTCAGCCAGTTATTTGACCCGAGGCCAACCCTCACCCTCCATCCTGCAGTAATTACCTGCCACTTACCTCCTTCTCGGGGACGTATCACTGTCGTCTTGGATGATTGGTTTAATCATCACCCTAATGATTTGATCAGATAGGGTAATTAACAGTATGACTATCATCTTAAATGTGGCAATCATTATTGAGAATATATATATATATATATATATATATATATATATATATATATATATATATATATATATATATATATATATATATATATCATGCAAATTAGATGCTCTCTAAACACTGGTAACACAGGACCTGTGGCTGGAGTACGACTCTCAGGACCAACATTAACCAAAGATTTGCCACAGGACCTGTGGCTGAGGTACGACTCTCAGGACCAATATTAAAGACAGATTTACCACAGGACCTGTGGCTGGAGTACGGCTCTCAGGACCAACATTAACCAAAGATTTACCACAGGACCTGTGGCTGGAGTACGACCCTCAGAACCAACATTAACCACAGATTTACCACAGGACCTGTGGCTGGAGTACGACTCTCAGGACCAACATTAACCACAGATTCACCACATGACCTGTGGCTGGGGCACGACTCTCAGAAACACTGACGACTTTGTGCTGTGGCAGAACACACCATCCCCAGAGATAACCACGGTTCTCCCTCGACTCATGGGTCGTATAAATCAAGCCTTTGGTTTATTGGTTCGGCAATTCTGGAGAAGAAGGCTGGGAATTGTCTGGAGTTGGGCGAATAACAAGAAACAATAAAAAAGAAATATAGGAGAAACGGCGCTTCCCACCACCGTCAAGGGAAGGCATTTTCTTCAATATGTCTTTGGCCTTAGGAGTCACTAGATCTGTAAAAGGAAACCTTTTCTCGTGGGATAACTACGTCAACCTATCTGTAAGATATGAATATAATCATTCTGCCTTAATAACTTGGGTACATGGACCTTAGTAACGGGAATTCCGATTTGCAAATCCTAGAGAATAATGAAGAAAACTGATAGAGGAATTTTTCTTATTTTTTTTTTCCTCGTACTGATGTGGATAAAACTTATTTTTTGAAGGTTTAATCATGAAGTTTAGAAGTTGACTCTTACTTGACCTTTCATGTCACACGTAAAGTCTGGTGATTTTTGCGATATTTCCCGTAGTTTTCAGAGTACACGTTGACTGGCCAGCAACAGTAAGCTGGGCTACACATTGCTGCTGCACTTGGCCACGTCTGAAGCTGGGGTCTTTTCGGTCCTTGGTATTAAGGTTAAAGTGAAAAGGTCGTCTCCTCCGACCTTCCAAGTAATTGATTGTATGTGTGTGTGTGTGTGTGTGTGTGTGTGTGTGTGTGTGTGTGTGTGTGTGAGTGTGTCGGTGTGTGTGTGTGTGGGTGTGTGTGAGTGTGTCGGTGTGTGTGTGGGTGTAAGTTATGGAAGAGAGGTGACAGGATCCCTACGAGCGGCTTGGATACCACGTAAGGTGAGTAGATCTACTTGTCTCTTCTCCAGCAAGACTGTTAATAGGACCGTCAGCCTCCCTGTCGCTTGTGAGGGTACTGAAGCATGATCCTCTTCAGGTTCTGTGTATATCCTTTTACATCATATTAGAGAAAAGGATAATTGGGTCTCTTGTGAGGATTTTGGACCTTATAAGCTGCTTTATTCCATTTTCTTTACATATTTGCAGGGTAAATCTGAGTCTGTAACATACCGTTATGAATAATCTCTTCCTCTCTTTTTCATTCTTCACTTTTCACACCAGGAAGAGTATGGAGGTGGTCGACACCTCAAGCTTATAAAATATCTCCCCAATTAAACTTGTTTATAAATATTCGTACATTTGTATGGCTAAAGTTCCCTCGCTTCACTATACTGAGTAATCGCCTCAGCTTTGCCAGTATATATGTAGAGAGAGTCGACCAAAGTTGGGATAGTGTGAGGGTCACTGCAGTGAGCGGTTCAGGAGAGAAGCAATCCTCTTAAATGCTCACTCCACAGCTGACATGAGCTTTACCTTGTTATCTCTCTATAACGAACACGGTAACATCTCCCTAGAGTGAGATTCCTTACTTAATTTGAGGGACACCGCTAGAGGGATACTTATTAGCGTCCTGCGGGAGCAGTACTACTTCCCTAGGATTTATATCCAGTGTCTGACACACAGATGGGGACGGTGATGTGACGGTGAACGTATGTTAGAACGCGAATATCAACGTCACACTGGGATATGAGAGACAAAAGGAGCAGTGCTGTGGAATAAAGGCATCAGTGTACACACGAGTCGGGTGTAGTGGTTGAGGTGTATATTGACACAGTGGAGAATGGCAGATTCAAAACCTGTTTTCATTCCATCCTTCTGTCTCCTCTCGGTTTTTCCCTTCTCTCTGTTCTTTATATATATATATATATATATATATATATATATATATATATATATATATATATATATATATATATATAAACTCGGAGACGAAGTACGTTATACAAAGTACAGTTTCAGGCCTGGTGGTCAGTATGGTGAAGACATGAGCCTCAGGTGATGGTGTGTAGCGTCTGTCGTGGGCGATGGATTTAGAAATTTACAAGGACGAATGTAAGGCTGAAGAAAAGGTTAGCGCCAGTCTTCTTACCTAGGGTAGCTGTGTAGCATCGGCTGGCGACGAAAGGCAGAGAGAGAGAGAGAGAGAGAGAGAGAGAGAGAGAGAGAGAGAGAGAGAGAGAGAGAGAGAGAGAGAGAGAGAGAACGAGGGGGGGGGGGTGGAATCTCAGACACTTGGTCTTTACGTAACATTTCTACCGGCGAACGAGGAACGTCTCAGAGTGGGACCTGAAGTGATTTACTTCGATGGTGGACTATAAAACAGCTCCTCCAGTAATTCACTGGTCCCTCCACAGAAAACCTACGTAAGCCGTCTTGCTGGGGTTTAATCTAGTCTCTGGAACTGTTTTTTTTTTTTTTTAAAGTTGGCTTACAAATCCTGAGGAATCTGCTGTGATTATCACAAGAAAAAACAAAAAATGTAGCGTAAACTTTTAGAGCTCGCCTTCTAAGACAAGTTTGGAGTTCACATTTTGGAGTTTATTTTTCTGAGACGACCTAAGGGAAGGAAAAGTTACATTTTCCTCTGAAATGGCTGCCGGGAGTAACACTACGAAAGAAAATCCATCTCCAAAAAAGCTTCTCCAGACAGTTGAACTGAAAAATGACTTGCATGAGAGGAGATAAATGACGCAGCTTCCCCTCCTCCTCCAATGGACTCAGAACTGTGACTCTGAAGCAAGACTGAAGAGACGCAAACAGAATTATATCAGTTGTATATACATCTAGGCAGAGAGGCAGAAGGAATCACTGAGTACTTCTAGACGATCGCTGCTTCCCGAGGGCCAAAATAACGTCACATGTGTGTGTCATATTTTATGATCTGGCTGGAGGAATATAGCTTTTTCTTATCACCGTTGATGGTGACGTTCTTAATGTTGTTTTTCTCCCTCTGAAGTGTGTGTGTGTGAATGGCTGTTAAGCATGCCAGCTTCTCACTGACCGTATATGTAAGGTAATGTTGTTGCTAAGGAAGGTTGGAGAACCGATGCATCAGATGGAGACCTACTTCAAACTCAGGGTGCTGAGTCATACACTGTGACCCAGCAGAACTTGTATGAGACATAATTACTCTCAGCCGTGTGGCTATCAGTGGTGGTACTTGTGGCTGGCTAGATGGTTTGTGTAGCAGCAATTGGAGAGTTTAGCCACGAGTCTCGGCCATTGGGATCTGCTATATGAAAAGACAGAAGTGACGGTAACCAGCCAGGCTCCTGTCCTTGGAAGACCTGTCTCCTACAGTAAGGTGAACTAAGGGATTTCTTATTGGTTTATGCCACCATCACTGATACGTATAAGCCTTTTAGACGTCACCCCTGATGTCTCCGTACGTTATAAGATGCTCTTCTAATATCAAGGAAATCTCTCTCTCTCTCTCTCTCTCTCTCTCTCTCTCTCTCTCTCTCTCTCTCTCTCTCATACACAGGAGGCTCATAGTTGAATTCCATGAAATGACTGGATTTCCGTTTAACAAACTGAAATCCGGTCTGAAAGGAAAAAATTGTAAACATCTCTTTTCTATCATATATTCTTATACTTTCTCCAATAATCTTATATAAGTTTGTATACATTCGTAGACAATGATTAGTGCAGGAAACGAGAAATCAAATTTTTATGAAGAACATAAGTTTGTCACCGTGTCTTGAGGCAAAACGTATGTATGTGTGGAGTCTTGTATCCCACCAACCATACGCCCCCTCACCACCTCCTCGCTTCTGAAGCCAGAGAGAGAGCTTGGGTCCAGCTCCTGTGTCATGTTACTTGTGTTTTTCATCTTTTACCACAAGCACCACGGGAGATATCCTCAACAAACGAGCGTTCTAGTGTCAAGTAGTCTTTCTTTCTCAGTCAACCTGTTCCCAAGCAGTTATTTATCAGCCCAGTAACTAATGGATAGTCTGTTGTTGAGGCATTCCATATATCCATAGTTGACTCGTGTGGAGATGGAAGTTTGAAGACAGTATTCAAAATATTTCTATGGGGCTTAAAGTCACTCTTCTTTTGCCTGAATCAGTAAGGTGTCAGACGCTGCTCTTGTCTCATGTTTACGTTTGCGGTAGACAAGACACCTGACCCTTCACCCCTCTCGCATACTGTTGACACACTATGACAATAGGCTGCTTCAGTCAGAGAATTTTTTGAAAATACGTAAATCAAAAGCAATAGGGATTCATGTAAGAGGTCTGGCGCTTGTAGATCATCTGTACCCTGGCGATAAACCCTCCCTTGATTATGTTTCGATATTGACGTTCGTCATATGTTTTTATTTGGCATCAAATACTCTTCTCCTCCTCTACTTAGGATTAAATATTGCTCTTCCTTTGCTCTTGTCACTGCATACTGTATTTCCTCTATTTTCTGTTCCCTCTTTAGCACCACTTTAGATAATCATGTTCGTCATTGAATTTATCTCCCAACATTCCTGGCTCATGACGCTTCAAACTGACGATTTTTAGCGACCTGCATCACCCTGTGACCTAGAAGTTGTCTCGTGTAACAGAGATTGTTGAGTATTCAGCACAAACGATGGGGACCTCAGCACCAGGGCTTTCAATATTTCAGACGACATGTAAGGATCAGCGCCAACTCCGGCACTTGGGTCATCACAATGTGTTCAGAAAGTCCACTTTTAGTGTAATCACTCGTATATAAACAGTGAACAAGGTCAGATATTACACAAGGGAAGGAAAATCCTTGTAAAAAGCGAGGTATCTTTATAAGCTAATAAGCTCTCTTTTATGCACTGACACATTACACTGATCAATACCACATTGATCTGATACAGGATTGTGTTGAATCACAGGACAGGACAAGATGGATGGCCTGAGGTTTTCATAGTTCTGTAGTTGTGTCTTTTCCTCTTTCTTGGATGGGTCTTTGTGCATTGTTGACCATCAGAAATCTAACACGTCTCTCTGACCATACACAAGGATAACGACAGATCCTCCCACTTAACCTTGTACACTGATTTTCATCTGTAGTTCTATAGTGTTAAGTGGTGTCCATGTTGTCTTTGAGAGCCCGATCTCTTGACACTACATAGTGACCATATGTTGTGTGGATAACGAAGGATCTTGTAAAGATCATCTTCAGGAGCGCTGAGGAAGAGAAGTCTAGAACGGGTGAGCAAACGTGAACCCATGGGACTCCAAGTCTTCCAGTGTGAGGGCGTGATTGATTGACTTTGAAGACCTGTACGTCGGGGCTGTGACTCACCTGTCTTATTCAAGTAATTTGTCGACCTGTTTCCGCCACTTGGTTTGATCAGGTTTGTCCCTCTGTCTCCTGCAGCAGAGGCAGTCACAACCTTCTACTTTACTATCCTGTTTTCGTCTATATAGATTAAATATTTGTGATACTGCTTTTTGCCTCCCTGTAGATGACCCTGTCAGAGGGTAAAGGTCTTTGCGTCACACCACTATGTGTCCAGGGGCTGAGGACATAGCTGATGCGCCGTCACCCATGCCTCTCGTCACAGCCTGGTTCTCTCAGCGGCGGCAAATGTTGAAGTATTAATATCTTCTTGCTGAACGTCTGGTGTTGCGGTTATCTTCTGAGGACTAACTTTACGGAGGTCTAATTAATTCATAACTGAGGGAGATGTTTAGAAATCACCTTGCAAGGTTGGAGAGGGGTAAGAAGGAGCAGTGTGGAAACTGAACCATCGTGTTTCTCAAAGTTTAAGGGACCGATTTATTCTTGGGATGATATCCTAGCCACACAATGTAAATTTCTGCCTCATATTCAGGGAGCGGCGTGAGTTTTGACTTGTCCTGTGTGACATGGGTGTGTGGCAGCGGCTAGAAGTCGTAGAACTGTGGATCATCAAATGTGGTTGACCTCATTAGAGAAGACTATTCCTCTGTGTTAGGTAGATCATGAAGCTGTCAGCAGGTCAGAGTTAAGGTTAGAACAGAGCCAGATTAAAACCAGTAGCACAGATGCTACACTGCTGACTGATGGAGTTAAAACACATGGAATATAATTCTCATCAGTCATTCCTATACATTATAAAGGTGTCATAAGTAACATAGTCCAGTGTTTGGGAATAGAGAAAGTATGTCATGTTATACCATGAGATCTATATTAGACTCTTACGAGAGTGAGTCTCTCTCTCTCTCTCTCTCTCTCTCTCTCTCTCTCTCATTACCTCTTCACAGTCTCTTTGAAGTTCTCAAAGACTTTTCATCTTTTCTGCACAACACACGGTCGCATGAATGGTAGCATCATTCTGGACACAGGTCTGGCTTCCCCTTGATTGTGTCAGTCTACACAGGACCAATATATAAGTCTTTAAAAAAGATATCGGACACTCACACCTAAAAGAGATTTTTCATTAAATTTCACGTCAAAGGCTCTATTTCTCCCAGTGTTTGCCATAACACACACTTCAGTGTGACGTCGTCCCAAGGGCAACGGTGAGTAGGGCTTGTGATGCAATATTTCTGTCCTTTAACTTCCAGCTTTTACACAAAAAGAAATAGGAAGAAATAAATCATCTCATTTTGGCAACCTTTACCTTTTTCTTACGCCCCCTCGTGGCCCGTAAATCATGTCTCTCTCTCTCTCTCTGGCTCTAGGTGTTCTCAGATTGTTTTCTAATTTATTGGACACCTTCCGTGGGGGAGAGGGAGAGAGAGAGAGAGAGAGAGAGAGAGAGAGAGAGAGAGAGAGAGAGAGAGAGAGAGAGAGAGAGAGAGAGAGAGAGAGAGAGAGAGAGAGAGAGAGAGAGAGAGAGAGAGAGAGAGAGAGAGAGAGAGAGAGAGAGAATGTTGTTTACCCATAAATGAACATATCAACCAGATCGGTCATGTCATCAGATCATGTCATTTTATTTCATTTTCATGACTTAAAAAGGACCTCCTTATTTATTCATTCACTCCATAAATAAATGAAATGGAAAGTTTCTCCTTATTGTTGATATTCTTGTCATTGCCATCTCACTCAACGGTGGATGAACAGCTGGGGTGAACTGTAGGATGACTGCAAACACCCAAGAATCGAACCCGGGCAGGCTCGAGCTGAATATAATCGAATTCAAAGGTCATGGTATCTGAACTTAAGTAAACACGAGGGAGACAATGCTGGACTAAATGTAATCATTTGTTCCAGCGGCTTACAGTCGCTGTTTTTATACCTCCGTCACGCCCACCTGTGACGCCGTGTGACGCACGCACGTGTGTCAGTCATCCATCCTGGCAGGCAGGAGACACAAGCTCGTCACGTTAAACTTGCAGACTTAATCTTTGCTATGGACGTGTAAGACGGCTCACCCTCTGGCCAGGCGAGGATCCACACTCACACACCCTCACCATCCAGCATCAACACCCGGGTCTGCCTCGCCACGGGTGTGGTATACAGTCCTCTGATCCAGGGAAGACCAAGCGGTCTCTTACCACAGTTCACTGTAATATTTAGAACCGCTGGAGATGACGTGTTGCCTTCTGTACATCAGAATCAAGCAATTGCCTTGGGGCTTAGAACACATCCCTCAGAGGAGGCCCTCAGTAATGGCTGAGGTGCTCCTCCTTCATGCTAGAATTATGACTGACATAAAAGTTTTCATGGTTATGACCCAAGGAATAGTTCATGCGTTTATGCATTTCTTCTTTCTTTTTTTAGTCTTTTTCCTCATACCAAAACAAGGGAACTTTATTCCTTAGTAAACATGGCTCTGGTGCCATGTACTTAGTTCCCACCAGTCCCCAGCACAAGTCCCACACAAATGCACAGCACCAGTCCTAAGCAACAGCCTAACACAGACACCATTAGTCCCCAGTCCCAGTACCACCAGTCCCAAGCGCCAGTACCACATAATTAGTCAGACATCACCAGTTTGTCGCAGGTGATCAATTCCCCCACAACAGCTGGTCACACCTGGGGTGAGAGGAATCATTAACACCTACAAGTGACTTGATCAAAATCTACACATATTCTTTAACTCACTCACTGGAGGGTTTCAAATAATTCAGGTATCTCATGATTCCTACACTGTCCCTTCCTTTCTTTTCAGACTAATTGTAAATTCAGGAAGTTAGCAGTGTAGCGGTTATCTGTGTATCCTCATTTTATAATGATCTATCGTAAGAACACTCTGTATATCGTACACTTTGATTCATTTCTGTGCTGAACGAGTGGGAAAATGATTATACTACAGGCACCCGACATTTGCTTTCAGCAGATGCAGATAAGAGGAGACGAGAAAGAGATAGATAGATAGATAGATAGATAGATAGAGAGAGAGAGAGAGAGAGAGAGAGAGAGAGAGAGAGAGAGAGAGAGAGAGAGAGAGAGAGAGAGAGTATACAAAGACCATACATATGCTGCGTTGGTTGTAATAATCCCTCTACAAAATTCACAAGTCCATTTGCTGGTCTGTCCAAAGCCAGGATTCTCCTGTGGGAAGGCAGAGTAGCTCTGGCCCACGACTGCCATCCCTGGATCACACACGAAAAATGGACCGTGAGTTCTGGTGCATCCATTGTGGACGGAGGAAAAACTTGTAGCAAATGCTCCTGCTCAGGAAATAGAGGGAGGGGAAATAAAACGGCTGCAACGGAAAACGGCAGCGTTTCCGCAGCCATATGAGAGAGAGAGAGAGAGAGAGAGAGAGAGAGAGAGAGAGAGAGAGAGAGAGAGAGAGAGAGAGAGAGAGAGAGAGAGAGAGAGAGAGAGAGAGGTAGGAGAGCTAAGGGACTGCACTATTCCAGGGCTGCGTTAATGATCAACGTGAGGCTACTGAGCCCCACCAAGGTTGTTAATGGCGAAGACGTTGCCCACACGCTGGTCTGAGGACGGTATCAAGTTACATCATCAGCTGCGTTTGTTAAGAGGCTTAGCAACGCTGGCTGGTGTGTGGAGAGGTCCAGCTACACTTGGAGGGGACGAGTGTAGGGGAGATGGGTTGGTACTTCCACCCAGGGAGGAGGATAGGACAGGAGAGGTCAGCACTACTACCCAGGGAGGACACGGACGTCAGCCACTGCTTCTTCCGTGTGTGTTCGTACGTGCACTTATTTGAGCTCTGGATAGGAGTGACCTGGATACTCATTTGCATATATACATGTTTGGTCCAACAGTGTTGATGTGAAGTGTCGTTAATACCTGAATTTCTTTTGAGTTTTGTGCACCAGCAACTGTGTATACAATGGGTCAACTTGTGTTCTGTAAACACACACCACTGGGTCCTGATATTCAGTGGGAAACTGAAGAGAGAATCGTGTATGTGAGCATAAATGAAAAGTGTAACAATATTGGTTAATAACCAGAGTAATTTGATCCTCCCACTGTTTATATCAGGTGACCTTAATGGACGAGTCATGTGGTTTTTCAATGGTTGTTGGTGAACAACTGTACATTACATGTTCTCTCACAGTTGTGGGATCAGTCAGCTGGTGCCCCCTGCCCCACCAGTGGCCATAAGTCTAGTTTAGTGCCTCACATAAAGCACTGCCTCAGCTGATGGCCTGCCCTGGAAATTATTACCCATCGTCATCCTCGCTCACGAAAATATGATGAGAAATTGATCACACTGTGAACTTATGCATGGGATTAGGTCCCTCCTTCGTACGCGCCTCCATCTCTATATATCCATTTGTACAGCTCGGGTCCTGGTGGGTGGGTCTCCACAGCACCAGGTCTCCTGCTAGGCCTCCACAGGCCAGGTTCTTATGGGACTCCACAGCTACCAGGACCTGGTGATCTTCTATAGACCCAGGTTCTGCTGGGGATCCACGGTTCCAGATCCTGGTGGATTGAGGGAATGAGAAGAGGAAGAGGACCTGAAGCGACAGGATTCCTATCTAAAAGGTAATTCAGTCATGGTGTCATTGTGTGCTCCGTGATGATACAAGGCGCTGACGTGATAATCAAAACACTGGCCATCACTTAGGATGTCTTGAATCTTCCTCACACAGTTGGCTGTGAGAGCTGTGACTGTGTCATCCTGTGATAACCCTACTGGACTAGTTATAAGACCGATCAGTGTGATGAGGGTCAGCTGCTATTGCGTTTTCCGCACTTATCGTTCTATCCAAGCCTCAGTAAAGCGGTGGTATTGTCATTACTGATGGAGGGGGGAGCTTCGCTGGTGACACCTCCAAACTGAAGCTGCTGCAATGCATTTCCAGAGGGTGACATATGCACGACGCTCCAATCCCTGGACACGACGGGAGCGGCCCTTGAGCACGTCGGTTTGATCCTTGACGTGACTATACAATCCTTGAGCTTAAATCTTAAGGATATTCATCTTCATTTCCAACATACGTTGATCATATTAAGTGCATGCTAAGGCCACTAACGAACGAGTCGCCGAACATGTCTCTCGTTTTCTAAGCACAAATCTCAATTTCCTACCTTGAAGATCGTATTATTCACACTCGTCTTCTCACTCTACGAAGGATGATAATGCACTTCATTATGATTCTGTCACATTCCATGAACTGGTTTATGAAGAAGCTGACAAATCTAATGCCAGTGGATTGAAGTGATGTTGAAATAAGAAGAGTGTGACCCCCCCAAAAAAAGAATATCATGTGCCGAAAGCGAGTTAGAACAGTTTTAGAAGACGACTTAACAGGAGGAGGAGGAGGAGGAGCAGCTGCTCCTCTCGCTACAAGGGAATTACTTATTGATTCCTTGCATCACAGATTGATATTCCTAATGGCAGGGAGCGCATGAAGTACACACATGCAACATATCCCCAGCCAACAATCGAATCACAGCGCAATTTCTAGGTTTATTATATTTTCAGTTAAAACGTCACACACACACACACACACACACACACACACACACACACACACACACACAATGGCTGTGTGTGCGCGCATGCAAACATATGAGTAAAGACATGGTATACATGTAGAAGGTTAAAAGACGAAGCAACACAAGTGTAAAATTCTTCCCTTGCAATACAAATATTTGTCACATGCATTCATGTATACATGAATACATACAGACCTACATACATAAATACATACAGACCTGCATACATACATACGTACATATATGCATGCATATTTACGTGAATCCATAGAAACACAGATAGATAGAACGATAGATAGATAAACAGAGACAGTCATGGATACTTTTCTTTGATTATCATTCACTTTCTCCTGCTCTCTTATAAGTATATATTCGGCCAGCTCTTTTACATTCCATTTCATTTGCACTGTCACATCCTCAGTGATTTACACCATTGGTTTCTCTGCAGTTTTACCCGGCTCCACACAACTCCAAGATGCCTCCTTCCCTCTTCTTGCCCACAACAGGAACGTCCACAGATACCACAACAAAAGAAACTCTCAAGGTTACTGTCCAGTGAGGTAGGAGCTGGTTTAGCGTCAGACAACATTAAGGTAATGGTCCTTCCCTCTGCCGGGCTGGTGCTGAAGCTAAGTGTGTGTGTGTGTGTGTGTGTGTGTGTGTGTGTGTGTGTGAGCACAGTCCCCATTTCAGACACATACACATATAAACACATATACGAGCAATTCAGCGCACTCTTTTATACATATAAATATATACTCAAGTAATTTGTATGCAATAAACATACAATAGGCATACATACACATACATATACATACATACATATACTCAAAGACAACGTACATGTAGACAGCAATCAGTTCCTTGAAGTTGCGAAGTTCAAAAAAACAAGACTTTCACTAGAGAAGAAGTAAAGATATACTTTGATATACTTGATGATATATGACAATTGAATGATAGGAACGAAATGAGTTATGGGATTAGATGAGGACAGGATACAGATGTTAGAAGAGTTGCATGATAGCAGAGAGAGTTCGAGATGGATGGGCCCCACGAGTATATAAAACTTGAGAGATAAGTATCTACAGACAGGTGATCATGGACGCTGTCCATAACACACAAATAGTAATCACAATTAGGAGTCCCTTAAGCGCGCACGAGAATTGAAGGGAATATATTCCACCACTTTCAAGCACTCACACATTCACACTCACTCACACACACACACGCACATACGTATCTATAACTTGGAAATATATCTCCTGCCTGGAGTTGTATTCATCCCATTTGGAAGGTGGATGTCACAGAACATTTTCTACTTAATCTGTTGTGACAAAATTTACATGAACTGGTTCCCAAACAGAAATCTAGTTTGCGCACGTAATTACCTACCTCACTTTTGATTGCATTTTATACACGCATATATATATATATATATATATATATATATATATATATATATATATATATATATATATATATATATATATATATATATATCTACGTTTAAACGTACTTTCATGTGGTTGTGGACGGCGATATACACATCCGTTACTACAGCGATAACTACAATGGAAAATATAGAGTTTTACTTTAGGTTTATTTCCGTTTAATTTCCGCCAGGGTCTCAGTCATGTTCTCATGTTCCTGTGATGGTGGTCATATCCCATGACCGATCATAACGAGACGCCGGTCTATAACGAGAAGCCTTCACGAACCCGCCACTACGGCCCGCTCTGTCAAGTGACATGTTAACGGAACGAACAAGAACTGACTCAGGATTTTGTAATGACTGAGACACACACACACACACACACACACACACACACACACACACACACACACATACACACGCTACACATAAACTGCCGCGCGATCATATCACTTTACCGCACGATAGATGGAGAAGTTAGATGAAATCCGAAAATGTTTAGATGTGTGTGTGTGTGTGTGAGAGAGAGAGAGAGAGAGAGAGAGAGAGAGAGAGAGAGAGAGAGAGAGAGAGAGAGAGAGAGAGAGAGAGAGAGAGTCACCTGCAATCTACGAGACATCACCTGTACGTACAAAGTTTGGCTAATTTTTCAATGGATGTTTTAGACCGAGCACGGAAAACGAGTCGGCGAAGTTGTGGAGTGAATTACTGTGGGTCAAACATCCAAGTAGAACGGCAAAGGACTTGCTGTAGCATACATGACGAGGCAAATCGTTGATTCACGTACCAAGTGGCGGCCGGGGCGAGAGTGAAGGGAACTACTGACAACAGTGTAAGTCGTTCAGAAGCAAAGTGACTCCAGATATAGACGACCTACTCCGCCAACGTCAGGGACGACACACACACACACACACACACACACACAGGCTGGCCTTATCTTAATTAAATTGAAGGTTATTTTAAGCTTTCCGGAATGTGATGCTCTGCCCCGAACAGTGAGGGAGGTCTAGCGAAACGGCGACGCAGATTCACACAGTAATATTATATCTGCTCCATGGAATATCCTTTGTACGATACAAACCTGATTACTGCCATGTGTTTATACATATGTACGTCCTTATGTCGGTTCATATGTGATAATGCTACAGCCATAAAGATAAATGAACATTATATGAAACTTCATATTAACACAAAAGCCACCTTGTGACTGACGGCAGACTCAGCGTTACGTTAATGTGTTCCAAGCTTTTAACAAATGAACATCAAGTTACATGACTTTTGATCCACCTTTTCTTGATGTAAATGGACGGACGACAACACCCTGAATATATGATACCTTCAGCATAATTGAATTACTGTACATTTACCCAAAATCTTATATTAACTATAAAGTTTAAGATCATTGATGAATCATGTGCAACACAGCAACGGTTCAAGTTCAGACCATGTGGTGAAATATATAAGATTAACGAAACAACTTTTTGGTTGACGTCGGAAAAGGAATGAACAGCGTCTAGCTGATGTCAGAGAGAAAATGACCAACTTCTGATTGACGTCAGGAAGGAAGAACCAGCGTTTCTCTGAAGTCAGGGAGGAATTAGCAGCGTCTGGTGACGTGAGAGAGGAATATCTAGTGTCTAGTTGACGTCAGAGAGGAATATTTAGTGTTTAACATCATATATATATATATATATATATATATATATATATATATCCAGCTTATCAGAAGTTTGGAGAGTGAAGAGTCCGTCTGAGTCCCATCTGCAGTTTACTTGCTCTGGAAGCTGAGCTCCTCCTGCAGGAGCCAAACGCCCTGCTAATCTTCCATTGACAGGATCGTCATGACCTTCCATTGTGCCATTCATAAGGACCTTATCTACCATTTAGAGGAACCTAATGACAGACCAGGAACATAATATCCGACCAGACGCCTGGATTAAATTATAATGCAAGGCTAATTAACTTTCTTGCTGGCTCTTTGCGCAGGAGACACCCACCTACGGTTCTTAATGAAGCTGGGTCATTGGTATATTTCTCAGAGAGAGAGAGAGAGAGAGAGAGAGAGAGAGAGAGAGAGAGAGAGAGAGAGAGAGAGAGAGAGAGGGGCAACTTATTCTTTCACTTGCGTCGTGTGGTAACTGACAAGAGAGTCTCACCCCGTGGTGCGGGGGGGATGGACACGCTCATGCCATCGTGTTCTCAGGACTGATCCATTTATAATCGTCAGTGGACAGAGTTCGCCTTGTCACATGCATCGTGGGTGTCATTGGAGCCAACGTCCTTAGCACACTCACCAGTTACACACGATAGGGACAATACACCTGCGCATTGCCTTGTTTACAGTGATGATTTGAAGATGACCTGTACCTGTGATGAGCCGAGACAAGACAGGAGGGTACAGAGTACCTGTGATGATCCCAGACCATACATGGTACAAGGTACCGATGATGGGTCCAGGCACTGGACGGTAGAGTACCTGTGACGGATCCAGACAGCAAACGGTACACAGCACTTGTTAATAGGCCCAAGCACAGGAGGGTGAAGCGTACCAATGCATGATGGCTTCAGCCATTGCTATGTACGAGATGTCTCTACCGATCGTCACACGTAACTCAGCGCTGTGTACCAGCATCGTACACGTTCGCAAGGCATCGATTAGCTGTCGCTGTGAGGGATGTATCTGCATCTACCGTCGTATTGTCAACAACACTGAACTAGCCCTCTGAACTTTCCAGTAAAGTCTTTTTATGAATGTTTCAGATAGATGAAACTGATCTTTACAGAAACTTTAATAACGTACACTGAATCATTTGGTCATTTGCATTAGTGAACGACTAATTTACTGACACGGGATTAGTGGTAGATTCATCATAAAATGTTACTCATTATGAGGTCGGTGTGGAAAAATAATATACTGTAAAAAATAAATACAAAAATACTTTCTTTTATATACATATATTTGATGTGCATCGTCGGGATTCTTTCATAATGACCAATTAGATATATTTATAGTCGTTTAATCCAAACAGACATACAATGGCCATGGTATCAATTACTAATTGTATATCAGTAATGAGGTTCCAACCATTGAGAGCGACGTCGAAAGGCTAGTTGAACAGTTTGTTCGAATGAATCACATCTGTTATAGTCTGATGCAAAAGAACACTTCAGAAACCACACACAGATGACTACCATAAGAACCTATCATTGACACAGAGTCTTCGAAGACCAGACTGGTATACCATGTCTGATGTGGGTTGATGGGAAGGAAATTTCCTCTTAAACCTGGATACGAACACATACTCACTGACAGCCTCATTCACGAAGAGAAACACGAATGCTTTTCTAAGGATCTCGTGATCTGTTTTTAAGTATGTAAATCTATTGAATGAAATTTATATGAAAGCATCCACTTGATGGTCTGACAACATTATACTGATATTATTTCCGAGAGAATGATTTGTATACAACGGCTGATTCGACTTACAAGTAAAGAAAGTATAGAAAGCTTGTCACAGACAAGGTAAAGACAATACAGAGAGCCTGCTACAGACAAGTAAAGACAATACATAGAGGATCATACTGACAAGTAAAGACATGGTAAAGAGTCTACCACAGGCAGACATCGACACCAGCCTGTCAGTAGACGCCAATACCGTCTTCTTTATCAAGAGGGTTGAGGCCACCGTGGGACCCTCTGTGTTAATGAGGCAGCCTCTCACAGCTAAACAAAGGCCGGATATGTAAAGTTTCAAGTTATGAGAACAGTGACGAGAGTCCCTCGCCTGCTGATGATTTCCCCAGAGCTGTCCGTCCTCTTGCCATGGTGGTGTTGCTTTACCAGCGTCCCCTCCCCGCTTCTGGGGAGAGAGAGAGAGAGAGAGAGAGAGAGAGAGAGAGAGAGAGAGAGAGAGAGAGAGAGAGAGAGAGAGAGAGAGCACGTTTCTATAACGTTCATCATCAGATATTGCTAATGTGTGGCACTATGGACTATAGCACATTCAGATGTTCCACTTGAGAAGATGATATGGAATATGGCACAATCCAGACGATCTACTTTAAAGACAACATGGAATATAACACATCCAGACTTTCTGCTTTAGAAGACAAATGCTCCAGCCACTACCATTGTTTCGGAACCTTCCCTGTGTCTTACCTTGGCAGCCAAACCATAACATGTAGGAAACTCCAGCACAGAGTTAGTTTTTTGGTGTCTCTCCTTCCTGCCAAGCTCAGCTGCTGCTAATGGTTCGCTTCTTCTTAAGGAGAGAAGTTAGTGAGGCTGGCAGTGATGGCTACACCAGGAATGGATGCAACAGCTGAAGCAGCAGCAGCAGCATCAGGAACAGCAGAAGACATAACATATGTAACAGCTGCAGCAACTGCGTTAGAAACAACAAGTGTAGCAGCAGCATTATCAAAGCACCACGAGCATTAAAAAACTGAAATTGCACAATAACAGGAATAGTATGTGCAAGAGAAGGAACTAATGTATTACTGATGTTAGCAGAGAACATATAGAGCAGTAGCAAGTATTACGTAGCAACAAGTAGCAGCTGTAAGAACAGCTGTAACAGTTGAAACAGTTGTTGGAGAGACAGTAAAGTGTTTCCTGTATTAGTACTAATGTTTTGGTTACAGGAATAGGCTACTGTGGGCGTTTTGTACCTCTGAGGCGACAACGTAACACAGCAAAAGCTTGCTAGGTCCTCCAGTGGTGATGGAGAGACAGTATGTACCACCGCAACAGCTTGCCAGGTTCTCCAGTGATCATGGATTATCACCACCGCTCTGCTCTGACACTACAGCAGCAGCAGCAGCAGTAGGAGGCACAGACAAGCTCTTTACATAAACCACCGTTGACCTACAGACATGCTGGCCAGTGAAGAGCTGCATCACCTTTACTTGTCTGGCGGACTACACAACCCAGTTTGTGATGGCAATACACACTGGATTTATACACTTGATACCATAGCTCATTTTTAGTTTGTCACATTGCCATGAGCATCATGACACTAGAGCCAAACCCAGCTCGAGATGGTTGTGGAGCAACAACCCTGAACCATGAGCCTCCCAGGCCATCTCCCTGCAGCAGTATGACCAGCTTGTGGCCACCCTACACTACCCTGACAACAACAACAACACTCTGACACCATAAACTGTGTACCCTTGACACTCAGTGCCACCTAAACACCAGCTTATCTCACCACCAGGATCTTGACCACCCTTCCTCTCTCTCTTAATGACCCGTGTAATTAAGCGTCGTTTGGCATCTCATGCTCGAGCCTGCCAGAGCTTGAACAACGACTAATGGACCTTAAATCTTGCACCACCTGTGTGTACTGGCAGCAGCCGCCTCGAACCCGTCCTCAAGACCTTGACCCCAGCTCAGCCAAGATCCTTCTTGTTGCTTCGTTAGGAAACGTGCAGGTCCACGTTCCAGGGTTACTCTTCTCTGTCTCATTCATTCCAGAGAAGAATCAGGATTCTTTCCCTTTCATCATAATCTCCTCTTCTAAAGTACATTTGATAATGAGATATGATGAAACGTCTTAAAGTGTCTTACCAAGTCCTGTCGGTTAGACGTCACAATGATATTTTCATTAAAAAAAGAATACACACACACACACACACACATATATATAAATATATATATATATATATATATATATATATATATATATATATATATATATATATATATATATATATATATACACACATGGATAATATCGTCGTGTATGAATGGGATCCAACTTAAAGTGTAATAAGCAGTAATGGTTGGCGGACGGCTGCTCAGTTCGCGTGTTTATGTTAGATGAATATTGAGCCAAATGAGAGAGAGAGAGAGAGAGAGAGAGAGAGAGAGAGAGAGAGAGAGAGAGAGAGAGAGAGAGAGAGAGAGAGAGAGAGAGACCCCACGAGCTGCACGACCCCGTCACCTCCCTCTGCTGATGGTCAGGTAATCGAGGTGATAACCCCTTCCTCGGGTCAGATGGCCGCTTTCACCACAGGCTAACAATGACTACTTCCGTCGAAATTTACAACCATAATTTCTGTGCATTTCTAAAATTTAAGTGAACACGACTCATAGTTGTGCATTGGGTGAAATGTTATTTTACATTACTATACATGCAGATTTGAAAATACTATTGTGCAGCTGTACCTACTTCGTTCATTCATGCTTATCAGATACTGCATAAAAAAAATATTTATTCACCTGTGTGTTTAAAAGTAATATCATCCCCCTCCTGCAGACCAAAGTGTATATCATCAAAGATTCCGTTAAGAATCTGCTTATGATACCCTCAGAATAGGTCGAGTGAGAAGTGTGTTCAAAAGTAATGCCCAACTGATGGATCACATACGTTATAAAGTAGCCAGGTATAGCATTCATGTACCTTACCCCTTGACATTATGGTCTTCAGTAAGGGACTTATACGTCCATGATACGTCTCGTCTTCTCTTTCTCCTTTCCCCATCTTTTGGCAAATTCATGGACCTTAACGTCACCCTTTTAAGTAAGAGAATTGTATATTTCTTGGCAGAAATGTGGATGTGAAGACGGAGGAACCTCTTCGTAACTGTTACTTTTCCTGAGGACTTTGTGTTTTATCTGGGCAAATAAAACTTGTGTAACTTCATTCCACCATCATGAGAAGTTCTCATCTTTCTACTTTTAACACAACGAGTTCACAGTCTCACTGAATTAGACGTCTGAGGATGTTGCCTGAGGAGAGAGGGAAAGGGGAGAGAGAAAAATGTTTGTCAGGGAAGGTAACAGGAGAATGATAAAGGAGAGACGAAGGTAAGAGAGAGAACAAGAGGGGAAGAAGGAAGTATATGATGTAAACAAAGAAGCGATGGAGAGACAGACAGACTGACAGACAGTAGTGGACAAAGCTGGGGAGAAAATGGAAAACATGACTGAGAAGAATTTTCACATAAAGGAGGAAGATTCCTCCAGTTCCTTTGGGTAATCACCAATTCCCACATTCTTATTGTTGTTCACTGATCAGGTAAACAAAGTTTGAGCTGTGATGGAGTTTCGTTTGCATGGATGTAAGATCACTATGAGCAGTTTATACTTTATACGAAGGTAGGACGCCATTTGGTAAACGATTACCAAATGGCGTCCTAGCTTCGTCTCTTCGATGTATATCAACTGACTGTTATATTTCTCTCTTGTGTTTCCCCTGATGATGTGATTATTACACGAAAGTGCACTTGGGAACTTTTCGTGTTTCATTTTCCCCGTGGACTCATAGGAAAATATATATATATATATATATATATATATATATATATATATATATATATATATATATATATATATATATATATACAGCTTCTACAATGCTGGGATTATGATATACTGTTGAGAGAGAGAGAGAGAGAGAGAGAGAGAGAGAGAGAGAGAGAGAGAGAGAGAGAGAGAGAGAGAGAGAGAGAGAGAGAGAATCAACCATAAAGGAAGAAAAAAAAAGGGAAAAGAAGACCTCTTGGCCTGTAATGAGATTGCCTGCTGAAGAAATTGAGGAACTGGATATCATCCTCTTTCTTTCTCTTAACGAGAGAATGGGAAAGTTGGTTATGGGATTTTGTTAATGGTAGGAGCGGGAAGATGATGGGGGTTACTTATGGGGGTGTTTTGATGACAGGAGAGGATACTGATGGTGGGTTTAGGAGTGTGTTGATGTCAGGAGATAGTAAAGGATGATTATAGGCGGGTGTTGATGACAGGAGAGGATGGTTAGGTTAGGCATTGGGAGTGTGTTGATAACAACGAAGGTTACTAAGACAACACAAGGACAAGTGTTACCAATTGTGTTGAGGGATGGAATGCAAGGAGGAGGAAAGAGAGAATGATTGTGAAGAGAAAAAAGGTAAGAGACCGTAGAGCAGGAAAGAAGACTTGAGTTGATGAATGAGAGAGTCTGAGAGTAGAGGACAACAACAACTTTAGGCGGGAACTATAAGACACGAGAGGCGGAATCAGGACCTGCTGACAGGGTAGAACATAAGCTCTAATACAGACGTTTCTCCTCGAATGGCTTTTGTCATCAGCAGAGTTTGGGAGAGGAATATTTTCTTTTCTTTCAGTGAACCGACTGGAGAAGGAGGCCAAACGTGCCTCAACTGAGGGCATTTCGAGTAAAAAGTATATATACATATATATATATCAAGTAATAGTAAAAGAGGAAAGGATTTCCACAGACTAGCCGTTCGAGGGAAGAAGGTATCATAATGGTCATTAGGGGGGAACCTTATACCTGTGATGGGGCGAGCGGTCCTATATAAGAACACATTATACATGTAATGGCCACTGTGTTCACTTGTTATCATAATGGAGTTAACCAGGGAACGGTTTTTATAATAGTGTGGTTGATGGAATATGACTTGGCTTACGACGACACTGTGAAGAATGTTAATGGACTGACGTGAGAGGGCAAAACTAGTGCTCAAAGGATATCAGGAAATATAAAAAGAAACACACAATTACATGGGTCTTTTGGAGCTCAGTGGAAGTCAAGTTTAGTGGAAGCGAATGGAAGAGCAAAAGGCTGACAAAGAGATGAAATTTCCACAAATAAATGTGAATTATATTGGCAGGACTTGATTATACTGGTAGTGACATTACCAAGTGCTGGTGGACGAGCTTGACGGTAAAGTGTTGTGGTGGCGAAATGACCCGGCACTGGTATGATGGGTGACTGACTTGGCATGAGGGACTTTACTAACGATAACATTTTCGTGGTGGTTTATTCAGCACCTTACTCTCGCTCTCAAGAAATACTCTGGGACATACTAACCCTCTGGTCACAAGGGTAGTAACGTAAAGACTATTATATCATCGTTAGTGGGTGGAGATGGTAAATATTCTCAGTCCATAACAGTAATGAACTTACTCCAAACTATGATAATCCATCCGAGAACTGTTGCTATATCCTACCACACGTCCTTCCTGTTGTACCACCAACCCCTCTCCCTCCAGACTCCGCTCTCTTGTCCCACACCTCCCACTCAAACCCACTCACCGAGAGCAAAACTTTCCTTAAAAAGTTTATAGCATTTTAGTTCTCCTTATGGCGATTACTGCCCGTTTCCGAGAGCCTTCAGAGAGCGTGCAAAATGGCTCGATAAAACTTATTACGCTTTTTACTGACGGTGGCAAGACAACAGCCTTGGGCAGTGTAGCCTGACGGAGAGGTGTGCGCCTGATTCAAGTACTTCCCTCGGTCAAGACTGAGGTCAGTCTACTGTCAGAGGTTGATCGTGATCCACGGTCGGAGAACATGGTTGTTCCCACACACTAGACGGCTGATGATGTATCTGGTGCCAGTCTTGCTGGCGCTGTACACACCCCAATGTGACCAATGCCAGCTTCCTTGCGTCAGTCTGGCCGTAGTGGCGGAAGGTAAGTTGGTCGATGTATAAAACTGAGGAGAATCCTGGACCTGTGGCCATAATGAACGTTATATGAGATGTTTGTAAAGACCTGGAGTTCGAGACGAGAAGAACCTGAGGAGGAACTTGATGCCTGTGGCTTCCTCACCCTTCATACTGCACCTCACTCAGCCTTACCCTCCACCAACCCTGTCCCTTGGCTCCCTCCTACACTACGCCCACCACGACGCCCCTTTTACATGTTCCCATCAAGTGGCATCCCTCACGAGAGAGAGAGAGAGAGAGAGAGAGAGAGAGAGAGAGAGAGAGAGAGAGAGAGAGAGAGAGAGAGAGAGAGAGAGAGAGAGAGATTACCATATTCAGATACCACCGGGCCGTTGCTATCTGTACATCCATTAAATGAATTCACTATAGCTTCCTGGGTGAGTTTGGCCGTGATGATGGTCCTCGGATCTGCTATGGTAAACACCAGGTCAAGTCCACAGTAAACTGATCATTTAGCTTAGCACACATCCCTATTGCATCGCACTGGCAAGACATTATGATAAATACCTTCTCCAGTCTTTGTTACAATGCAGGAAAATTATGTAATCCAATGAAGGACATCTGCTACAGGAGGTAAGTGAATCTAGGGATAATCTCATGAACTGATGATGTGTTGTGACCGTCTGTTGCAAGTGCGCAGGATCCAAGGAGGTAATGATGATATAATTCTACTTTATCTCACTGTGTATGTTAATATGTTCCACAGGGCAGTGTTATGATCCACCATGATATACTCTGGCTGTTACAAGCACTACAAAGTGTTCCCCGAATCATTTAACCTCAACGAGAAAAATCCTTCCATTTCTTTGCTTTCACAGATCTTCCTTCCATTTATGTTTTTCTGGAATTCCTTAGAAAATGGTTATATCATTCTCTTATGTCTACAAGATCTCATAAGGGTCTTTCAGACCTTTGGTATAGAGTGATCTCGACCACTATCCCCTGTGAGGCTGGATAGTGCATCATCATCTCCTCCAGGGCTGTGTGGAGGAGGGCCAAGCAACACATCCCTGGGGTAGACTACTGTGTTTACCTTCCAGAACCCATGGAGAGGATTCAAGTGGGTGAAGCCCTCCACGCTCGAGGGCGACACTCGTGAAACATCTACCATCGAGTGAAGTGGGATCTCACAAGGTGCTTCGGACTCCATTTAGGGATCTTAAAGATGTCTGAGAGTGTGTGTGGCACAATACACTCCACTCAGAGTGCGTTCCTTGGGTGACTCGTACAAAAACACACTCACACTCTTCACAACGAGACACATTTCCCGGAGTCTAGCAGGTGTCTCAATGAGAATAGTAGTTTAAGTATCTGATATTCAACACATTCATCTAATATGGAAGTATGAGAAGCGAATTATCATCAGTTAGTGAACTAGCATGGAAAAAGCCTGGAACCCCAAAAGATGTGTGTATTTTCTAGCCTTGTTAATGGTTTGAGGAACATGTGCATTTTCTTGCCTTTTAAAATCGCAAAACTATAGTCCAAAGTTCTCACTGGGTAAGCACAATACTTGGCTGGAAAAGCAGTAAAAATGGAGGAGAGAGAAAGAAAGAAAGAAAGAAAGAGACAGAGATAGAGAGTGTATGTGTGTGTATGTGTGTGTGTGTGTGTGTGTGTGTGTGTAAATGACATTTATGTAATTTAAGGTAACATCAGTAGACCTATAAAGGCGATAACCTTCCAAACTGTAGTCGTTGGTTCCTAATGTGACTCCGAACTGCCTCAGTAACCACAGGGAATGTGTACATTTACTATTTAATGATCCCATAAAAAACGTCTGGTATCCGGTAATTTGCATCTCATTTCACTTGCAATGAAAACCGTTAAAAGCTTCATTCCGAGGCGACGTCAAAACTAAGTCTTGAGTGGAATGCCTTCGACGTTGCCTGACGGGGTTGTTCTCTCGAAGACGAATCACCATCTCAACCTTCCATCTAGACGGATGGGATCTCAAGAAGACAGAAGGTAACGCCTCACACCAAGACTGACCCTCTGGGCGGTGCTGGAAGGTACAGTCTAAAAAAGACTGGTAACGTCTCAATCAAAGACTGACTCCACCCCTTGAGACGGTACAGAAAGACGCAGTCTTAGCAAGACTGATAACATCTCAAAGACTAGCCCGTGGGAGGGTGCTGGACAGTGCAGTCTTAGATACACTAACACCGTCTCACATACAGACTGACTGTCAAACTAATCCACCAGTAACCATCTGTTACGTCATTAGGCAGCAAGTTAGCCACTTCCCAGCTGCCAGGGAAACCATTTTTGGCGCCGTCCGTCAGTGGAGGAGATTTATTGCTGGGACTGGAGGTTGTTGGGGGGGGAACTATCGTCCTAACTGTGCTGTCCACCAGCTGGGGTTTCCTAATGATGCAGTTATCACCGAGATAAATCTGGATGAATTACTTCCCGGCCGTGTAGGCTGCTCAGTATGAGTGTTGCTTCTCAAAATATAGATTTCTTTTTTTTCCAGTTCGTCAGAATTCGCACAGGTTCACGAACTTTGGAGGAACTTTACAACAAGTCGAGTGTTTTGCATGATCATACTGAGCCGTGGTCTGGTCTTGCGAAAGTTCCTCTGTGAGAGAATTAAAAGAGCAACTGAGAAAATGTTGTGCTAAATAAAAATTCCCGGCACGATGGTGAATTCGATAATGTCGCCATCACAGTCTAGTATCTCAGGTCATCTGATTATAATAACAAGGATATCATAAGTGTCTTGTTTATGGATGATTCTGAATCTATCAGACATCCACGCATGTACTCACGCTTGCTCCCATGCGTGATCCTTTGCGAATATCAACCGTTATAATTCTAAGAATGTGTTCGTACCCTATACTTTTTTCGGAGAAAGTTTTCTGGCGGATTTCATACCCAGTTAAGGGTAAAAACGAGTCTGGAGTCCCCCCTCCTCGTTAATATCTAAGTACTGGAAGTAAAGATGTATAAACAACGTATATATCAAAGTACACGAGACACTCGTATCATTATGGTAGGATGAGAGGAACTCATGAAGGTGATTACTTATAACTTGACCAAAGTGAACTAAACTTAAAACTACTTCAAACATTTAACTGGTCCAGAACAAGCTTATTCTCTCAAGCAACAGACGCAGGAAAACAGCAAAGTCAAACACCAAGAAACTCAGAATTTCTTGACTCACTTCGTGGATGACTTGAAGTTGAACTTACCGTTGGAGAACTTGGTGTCGCCTTAATCAACGAGGGAAAGGGTAGTTCGCCACTGACTAGAATATTAACTTATACATGATTGGTTGTTTTTGCTGTACATGTATGAAACTTTGCCAGTAAAATAGCAGTGAAATAAGGCCATGTTATACACTGCATATGATTATCTAGATAATACTATAAAGCTTGGGCCAAAAAATCTCCCTCTCTCGTCGTCTCGGAAAATATCTCATACTGCTACCAACTCTTGCTCAAGATTCACGAAATTATGCACATAAATCAGACCAGCTATTCAGGTTCTATATATATAATACATAATTTGCAAGTGAGATTAATCTTCACAGCTTTTCAGATGGTGATGCAGTAAGCTGGGTGTAAACAGACAGCAATTGATATACTCAGCAACTCGTCCAACACTGTCAGAATGTAAGGAATACTAGACAGTATCCAACACGCTTCTGCTACGTTCTGCTAGGCAGTCAGGGAGATTAGCATCCCTTTCAGTGGTTCTTCGACGTGTAAGGTTAATGGTTTTTGTATTAAGATGATGTTCTAGTGTGTCTATTAAAGGAAACTCGTGTCAGCCAAAAGATATGGCTCTATACTGATCATCATAGAAGATGCGTTCGTATATATGAGGAATGGTATGTGTTCTTCTGCTTATAGACAGGAGTCTTGAGGGACTCAAGTCTAAAGGAATGATCACACTTGTCTCTGATTCTATTTCTCGTCTTAATAATACCCGTAATCCTCTAGTGAAGCCATCGTATGTCTAGTCTGGAGTGCTTATCTCTGTCTGCCTCTCTCACGCTGTGTTCTCATCTATAATGTTATAAACATTACCTCGTTGGTCATCATGAGCAACATGTAGCAATATTAACAACGGGACACCAGCAATGATACATTTCTATTCTTGTTTTACTCTGGTCATTCTGCTTCAACAGAGTCATTATACATATTTCAGCCCTTACGATGCTAACAGGTTTTTCAAGCATCATATACAACAGATTATTGGAAGAGATATGACAAAGGTAAAAGGAAATATCTACTACTGCTCTGTTGAAATACAGAACTATGTTCTAGCATGGAAATTATAACATTTTATAGCTCTGAATGAATGTTCACCTGAATACAAGTATTCATTTATTCACAGGAATTCAGCAGAGTAGTAATCACTCAATGTAGAGTTTTCCTGATTACGTTACCTCCTGCCGGGCAGTCTGATGAAGCCCCGAGGAGGAAATACTTCATTAAACTTAGTTATCTTAACTAGAGAAGCGGCAGTGCCTTATGGGACACCTGAGTCCTATGCAGCTGTATGACAGCGACTGAAGAAAGCTCTGTCGGTGTCCAAACTAACTCATGCATAGTGTGGAAAAGAATTCAGATAGCAACTGATCACTGGATCCTAACGAACCCCGCAGTAATGTACCACGTAACGTTCCAGCAGACATGTATCGGTACATACAGAGTAAGGGTGGAGTACTAGAGTATACAGGGAGCAACATCTGTAGACTTGCTGGTGCTAATATGATTGCCATATGCTGTAAACAGGGTTAGCGTGGAGGAGGCTGACAAACATGACGTGACCCATCTGCTTACCACATCTCGACAATGTCTTCACTTTGGCCTGTCATGCTGGCAAGTGTCGAGGTTGATCTCCTCGTCTGTTCCAGGACCGTCTGAATTATTCCAGGAGGCGCCTCTTGGGTAATCCGTGAGGCGCCGCCTCGCGAGACGCCCTCCGTATTTCCAGGAACATAAAATCATTTCCAGAGAGCGTAGAACGCGTAATGTTTTGGGAGTTGCTTCGCGAAGAGTTTTCCAGCAGTTCCAGTAGCAGCTTCACTGTTGCTGCTGAAGGGCGACGTCTGGAGTCGAGAGGCAGAAGAGCGTCTAGTGATAAGAGACCGAGTTCCTCACCATTACTGGTGTATGTAAGAGGAATTATTGCCTCTCACTGTTTGTAAACGTTGCAATTTTCTCCTCCGTACTTCTATAAGAAATATATTGTTTGTAGATAGTAGGAATAGATGCAGGATGAAGAAAATACATTACGCAAACCCTCGAGAGAGAACCTCCAAGAGATCTTCAAAGCTGGCGCTGTGGTCCTTTAAGAATCTTCACAGCTGGCGCTAAGGACCCTTCAAAGACCTATACAATCGACAGCTGGTATAGAAGAGGCCTTTGGGGTCTCTCTTCACCCTCCAACTGGGACTGGTGTCGCCTTCTGGGTTATCCGTACGTAGGTATAGTTTAACTCAGACGTCACACATGTAAATGAGGTCTAAGTAACAACAATGATGATGTCATTTGTTGTGTTACCATCAAAAATTCCCTGTTTTTTATAGGAGTTTCCTCATATATGATGCATTTGCTGTCCCTGTCGTCTTTTCCTTTCTACCTACGTATATATATATATATATATATATATATATATATATTATCCCTGGGGATAGGGGAGCAAGAATACTTCCCACGTATTCCGTGCGTGTCGTAGAAGGCGACTAAAAGGGGAGGGAGCGGGGGGCTGGAAATCCTCCCCTCTCGTTTTTTTTTTTTTAATTTTCCAAAAGAAGGAACAGAGAATTGGGCCAAGTGAGGGTAGTCCCTCAAAGGCCCAGTCCTCTGTTCTTAACGCTACCTCGCTAATGCGGGAAATGGCGAATAGTTTGAAAGAAGAAAAGAATATATATATATATATATATATATATATATATATATATATATATATATATATATATATATATATATCACTGTTATTGATAATGGTAACGACTCTGGCATCATAATGCACCACCATGATCAATCAAGATTTACAGCAGACTTCGTTACTACTGTTAGCCTCATTACTGAGGCCAAATACATACAATTTCCTGTTGTGTAATTAACGACAAACATTGTTAATTAGACTCTGTGCAATATCGGCATTGCCCTGTAGTCTGACGTCTCCTGTAATTGCATCTGATTATTTGTCTTTTTCACAAAAAGATTTATGCAAACTTATTTCAGACTACAACATTTCCATTGCCAGGTAGATTTACACTGGTTATTGTAATGGCAATTATAAGTATAATCCTAATTTTCTTTTACCATTAGTCCTCCAGGTGAGACAGACACAGATAGTCACACACACACACACACACACACACACATCAAACAAACACATCTATATATTACATATACACAAACACACACATTTTTTCAAGATATAAGTATCTGTGGCAATGATCGTGGCTTGCTTGTTAGATGAATCCCAACTTGTCTGATCAAATCGTCTTAGACTGTCTGTCATTATCATAAATACGTTACAGTAGTTTCTATGGGAAGTATTAAATGAACTGTGAAGATACGATTCTCATGTCTTGGAATTTATAATCTTTATGCGTTAGGGAGAGGAAGTTAAGGTAAATGTGGTGAAGGAAGAGTAAAGAGCCAATCAGGTAGTGGCTTTGGCAGGTAATGACAAACCAATAGATCATCAGCGGGGGAAAGATGGAGGATTTAAAGACTGAGGAAAGTTAGGGGAAAGAAGAAGAAGAAGAAGAAGAAAAGAAAAAGAAAGAAGAAATTTCTAGTTTCATTGGCCCGCGAGTTTACCAGCGTTGGTGACCCGTGAGTTTACCAGCGTCAGGGGGGGAAACGAGTTTACCAAAGTTAATGAAGCGTGAGTTTACCTGCGCCGGCGCCTGCAGTACCAGTGGTCAGGTGAGGTCGATCATCAGCCAGATTCCTTAGCCAATCTACAGTCGTCTCCAGAACCGTTGATCAATTGGATTACTGTCGTATATAATCTTTTCCCCAAACTCGTTAACATTCGCCATAATCGGATTGAAGTCCTTCCCCCAAAGGAATTACTCTACTGCGATTTCGTGGAAAAAAAAAATGATTCTTTATGAAGCCATTTAATCTGATTTACCTCTTTATAAAAAGAATTGTTAGAGGGATTGGATACGACAGTTGGTGATGCGAAAAAAACGCATCGTCAAACTCCCAGATCCGCTCCGGTAAAAAGGTTAAAAATGGTATTCATTTTTTTTTCTTCCGTAAAATACATTACGAAGGGAGCTTGGACGATGGTAAGAACCACCTTGTAAAACTTAGCTACTAATGCTGTCGATGATCTTTTTGAGGGAAATCTACTTATTTTCTTGTGCTATTCAATTTATCATTTCAGAGTTAAAGTATTTTTTCAGTACCTGACGAAATCATGTGTGTGTGTGTGTGTGTCTAATTGCGTGTCTGTTTCACGTCTGTCTATCTACTTCGTTGTGACGGAATCAGATTCAAAGGACTAGAATGATAATGAAAATCATAACAATCAAGTGAAATAGAAGAAATCAGAATCCTTTCAGCAACAAATGTACTGAGGTAGAACACCCGAACCTACTGCAGCGCCTCTCGCGGTAGTATTGCACACCAGCCTGTCTCTGTTAGCATGTAAACACAATGTGCGTCACCTCTTTCAACTCGTGATAATACAGATAAAACAAACATAGACAAGACTTATACTTTATGTATGTGTATTTACTGATACACGTGACATAACAGGAGTAAAATATAAACAGTAAGTCACACTCTAATGCCAGGCGACCTTATCAAACCCAAGAAGCTGTTGACTAAATCATAAACTGACCGAGGTAGCAAGATGCTTTGTATAACTTCCTTACAGTGGTCAGAAATTTATGATAATCTTCCGATATTATATAGAAGACATGCTAACAATACCACACAAACCAAGAACATTAGCGACTTTTAACGACTCATTCAAAGATTATAGAAAGCAAACAAACAATGTCTCACGTAGAGGACATGCGCCAGGTATGTAGGTGTGGCCACATGTCTCATGTTAACTACCTAACGTACCACAGAACCCCACTCTCACATGATCCCGACCATGTCAGGGGTTAAACAGACCAGCACTAATGCTTGGGAGTGCATGGCCACAGACAACACATTAAAATCAAAGCAAAGAAAACAGCTCTAATGGCAAATATCAACACAGATAACAAGGAATGTCGAAACGTAGATCAATATACTCCGAGTTACAGTCATAATCTTTAAGGTGAATTATAATCAAACCAGACTCTGTGGTAGAGTTAATGAGAATGGAGTGCACACCAGCATATCTAACTAACCATGAACATTAAGCTGAAATCCTCCCAGAATGCAAGTTTAATGGGAGAATTATCTACTTTAGTCCCAGAGGAGATGTATACAAACCATCCTGCCACTACACCTCGTGATATTTACTTGGAAATAGAACATATGTGGTATTACTGACTAATTAGCATAATTAGTCAGGGTTAAATGGTGAGGCATCCTTTATCATGAAGCAGCAATATTATGCAACGGTTGCACTTAATAATGAAAATAATGGCCAACTTGTATACTAGGGTTTACTGCTTGACTCTGGCACTAATTCTGAGTCCGTTTTCCTTTTCATAATGTGAGATTTGTTGAGGTGAATTATGTTGTGGTGTGGTGTGCACTGGATCCTTAATGACTTGGACCAGCTGGCTCGCGCAATGCTTGTATGCCGAGCTGAACTTTGTGTTCATAATTCGAAAAAATCTCTTTCTCATATTGTAAGCAACCAGATATCCATTTGAACATGAGTCAAACTTACCATAATGCTTTTCAGTATCTCTCCGCCTAGCAAAAGTTATGTTTTCATAGTGACGGTAACAAAAATCCAACAGAAAAGGCCTCCTTCTGACCACAGTGGTATATTGATTAATTATCTAAGACATTATTGACTTCTAGATTATGGAATAACAAATATTAGAGATAACTTTGCTTAGGCTAAAGTCATTTCTATCACTGCATTTTCTCATCACATCCGGGTATATACACGTGCAGCCATAGTCTTACGTATCATCCGAGAATCATAAACAGGAAGGATGTGAAGACTTTCAGTTTCAAATGTCCGCCAAACACGTTATGATCTTCATTGTTCTATCGTAACCTTTTCCCAATGTTTTCGTTCATGCAGTCTCCTCCCACACACGTGCGAGGTGCTGCATAAATGAGTCAAATGTTTCAATATTTACACCTCCGATAGGGAGGGTTAGCACTGCAGTCACATGTGATGAATTTCATGCTGGTTGGATAGAGGTAGGGATGGGAGGGATAGGAGCACTAACCTCATCCCAGGCACAGGTGAGATGGATAGAACTAACATGATCTCATGCCCTTGGGTTCCCATCTCACTGCTGTGGCAGGTGGAAGATTACGTTGCAAACCTGTGGCTCAAAGTCGAAATTAAGGTTTGAAAATACATTCTCCTGATGTGGTGCAGCGCTGCAGCTCTCGCTGGAGGCAGAAGGCCAGGTACAGTGGTGCCTTGAACCGCATGACTCTTTAGGTTTGTGTACCAGAGCCACCTCGGCAGCCTTGTACAATTCATGCAAATGTCTCCACACTCACTGTTGTTTCGTCAGGGAGTGAGAGATCGTTGTTAGGCGAAATGAAGATCTTTGTGTTGAAGAAAGCCACTGAGAGCATGTTTGCTTGGTGTGGCCAAACTGGAATGAGAATGTGACACAACCTGCCAGAGAATGGAAATGCAGAATCTGCATAGGAACCCTTCCAGTTGAGAGGCCTGCTCGAAAGCCACAAGTATTGATCACACACCTCCCTCACAGGGAAGAACTTTGGCCTCCTCTGTGTGTGTGTGTTCCTGCCTGCATCCACAAGTACTTACACACACACACACACACACCTCCTACAGAACATAATATGGGCATCAGCAGTCTATCTATGTCACGGAGAGGCACCGCAATCGTATCAGATCCTCCATTCACACAGTGAAGAATAACCCGAGTGCGTATTTCCTTCTCATGGCAATCGTCGAGATTTGTGGCGTCGGTGCGAGAGTCATTGCGCGCAACATGTGTGTCCTTCACGAATCCCTGAGCAACTACAACTGTCTCGTCTGGAGATGGACTGCTAACTGACTCCTCTGATAAGAATCGAACCAGTTCAGCTTCGGTGGAACTACGAACCCATGCTTGTCCTGTGGTAATGGTACATCTCCTACCTTTCAGTTTACACAAGTAGGCTGTTCTCTCCTTCCCTTGCCTTTGGTTCCGACTTCAGATGAATCCTGATCATCATAATTGTAAGACACAATGTTAGTATAACTATACTGTTAACCAGGCTGTTGGGCTGACTTGGTGAAATATCAGTAAACTCACTAAATGTTTTTGTCTCATTACCTGTACCTACCCAGTGTAGTGCCCAGAGATTGTTCGTTTGTTTAAACTGTAATTGTGGCACCACAGGATTTTGAACAGCTTCTGGGTAAAAGCGTTGCCGTCTATCATATCATACACATGCATTAATTTCTGCTAAGACCGATGACAGAGAGATTGGTTGGAGATTTTGCTTCACTATTTCTTCTAAATAAATCCCTCTGTCAGCTTCAAAGGCAATGGTAAGTCTTTGTAGGATGGACTTGTCTGCTTTTACAGTTGCGTCTTTAGATCGGACCCTCTGTGGAAAATGCGAATGCATTTGGGAAAGTGATTGAATTCTATTTTGGTGAGGGATCTGGTGGACGACCATCTTCAGTCGCAGTAAGTCTGCCCTTAACTCTTAACCACATCTCAGATCAAGCTCTCTCTCACAGAGAACAATTTCTTGAACAGTTGCCTCATCTGTTGTTGTGACTTGTGCTGCTGTAGCAATAAACATTTAGTCAAAGATTCTATAAGCTTTTGTGTAGCCACAGAGCCCTTCTGTATGCGACTGATATCAACTCTCCTGGAGGCTTAGAATCATCTGGTAAGATATTAGGAAGTTGCAATGTTTCTGGAGCAATTTGTGTTCGTCGGTTGAGCGAATCTCCCTACTCGAGGGAGATATTGCGTCTGTAATGACTTTTGTTACAGTGACACAAGTGATGAGATGATGTTATGAAGGTGTGAGGACAACGTGTTGCTGTTTTTGTTTGCATGAGGACAAAGGGTTGATTTTTTTTTTGTATGAGGACAAAGCGATGGTGGTTTTGTTTATGAGGACAAAGTGATGGCGTTTGTTTGTATCAGGACAACGTGATGGTGTTTTGTTTATATGAGGACAAAGTGATGTGTAATGAATGGGGAAGGATAGAAGGATGTGTAAACAGTCTTTTAGTCCCTGGTGACAGGTACTATGGAGGGATTTTGCCTCTTCGTATGTATAATGTCTAACAGCCAGCAGACGAGAGAACCCGACGGAACACGTTTCTTGCTGGAAGATGAGATAGGCTGGCTCCAGGACTTTACTGGTGATGGACGGTATGGATATCGGACTGTGGTCTCCTGCGTCTCTTCGACTCTCCTTAGTCTGAGGCCATGTACTCACTTCCTTGTTAGTTTGGCAGTTTCCTGTGTGCGAGGTAAGGGCGGTAGGGTCAAGACCCTGTACACTCACGTAGGAGACTTGGGCGGACTTCACTAGTACCCAGTGACTCGTGTGGTGACAGCAGTCATCAAACAACGAAGCACATCGTCTTGCTCGATAGCCACAACTCGTCACTTGGGACGCAGAAAGTGTTGATGTCACTGACAGGGTCCTCGCTAGATCTGGAATTCATAATTCACTACGATGTCCAAAGTTAGAACTTTACTCTTTTCTGGATTGCTTGACACCACAACTTCACAGCGTCTGGTCCCCGGAGCGAAAGTCTCAACAGGGGAGCTTCTCTGGTCATCCCTAACTATGGTTCTATATAACTCTGATCTACTATTGTTCCAACCTTATTTCCTCTTGGTGTCGACCTCTCGCTCTGAGAAAGCCTAGCCCTTGCACCTTGCCCACTTGGTGACAGGCCACCTACTGTGGGTTCATATTGTTGTGTATCTGGACGTTTGTTATGAGTTGAGACTATATTTGGCTTCAGTCGTTTCTCGACAATAGAATCCAAGCGACCAAGGATGATTATACCCCTCCTCCTTCTCCTCTCCCTCACCCCTCTCTCTCTCTCTCTCTCTCTCTCTCTCTCTCTCTCTCTCTCTCTCTCTCTCTGATACAGAGTTACGACACACCACTGTAAGTGACACGCATTTACCACTCTTGGGTGTGAAAGGTTGTACAAACACACACACACACATACACACACACACACACACACACACACATACACACACACGGCCACAGTTTATTAGCACAAGGCCTGTAAGTTTCCAGTAACGAAAGACTTTCGTCCCACATCTGAACGTGCTTCCCCAGACGTCTTGGTCCTGTGTTGCAGTTACAATGTGAAAATAAGTTACTCTTTCACTCGGCAAGACTCCACTTATTCCTGTCACTTTAAGTGGACAGATGCAAGCAAAAAGACCCTCAAAATAGAAAAATAAAAAAACTTATGATGTTATGATCTGTAAATTTTGATCCATCTACAAAATAACTTCCAAGTTATAAGAAAATGATCAACAGTTTGACAGAATGACGCATAACGTTATTAGACGAGATTTATCACACAAAGGGAAATTAGGCCACAAGTCTTTGTCGTCAGAGATCATTATCTCTGACATAAACTACAAAAGTTTTCTGATCTTTTTTCAAAACTTTGGCCGATGATACACAGCACCATACGAAGGGTATATCAAAGCAGGAGGTACGGAAATAGCGCTTTAATCTGTTTCTAAGTGTCTTTATAAGGAATAATGGAAGACTACAAGAGATGTATTTCAGGGGAGACTATATAGTGTTGCTTGGAACTGACTCGGCTTTGGTGGCAAACACTGAATTATGGTTCGTGTCTCACTAAAGGTCAGACAGCGGTGCTGTGTGGCGTATTTAGGTCTGGTTTTATCTATTGTTAGTTAAATGTCTAGTCTGCTCTACTGTTTACTATCTTACCTACATTAAACATATATATATTCCTTTCAAGTGAACTAAGTTTCGTCCGTCAGTTACAGTTCAGTGAACTATACAGCTTTTTGAAGAACAGACTAAAATAGGGATGAAAAGTCGATAGAAAACATAACATGAAATCTTTGCGTGCGAATTCAAAAAATCTTATACCTATGAATAAAGGAGAGGCACTTTAGAATCTTATGAAGAGGATAGATTAAAAATTTGTGGGAAGAAGGATCTGAAGACATTCTGGAAGGAGGTCAACAGGTGCGGTAATGAGGTCTGTGTGAGGAGTGAGGGTGTTTTGGACAAGGATGAGCAGTTATTTGCATGAAAAAGCTGGAGATGCTTTCAATACTATAAAGAATTGACAATGATATATATATATATATATATATATATATATATATATATATATATATATATATATATGGATGGAAGGGAGAGGAAAATATGAAAAAAGAGAGTTTAAAAGGAGCATCAGGATGAATGAAAAGTGGGAGAGCGGATGGTGTGGATGGGGTGATGATTGAGAGAGGGTGATGGCATGAAAAACTATGATGGTGTTCCAGATGACTGGAAAGCGACAGAGAGTGACTGTTCCCGGTCCAGAACACAGTTTGGCGGTACGCACGGCATAGCCAGTCAACCACAGGCACATTCGTACCTTTCCTTAGTAATTTTTTTTCATAATTCCTTTGAGCAGTGAGACACATACAGAAGACTAGTGTGGACAGCATGTGACAGGGAGGGAGTGGAGCTCTGGCATCTTGGTTCTCGCCACTTTGTCATGGATCAAAGAGTCATCAACATCCTCTCGTACCGACGCCTTGCGTCAGGCTTCTACAAGAACTGGTTGTTTTTAAGATATATCCAGCAGAGGGATGATATAATATGAAGAGTATTTGTCGATGGAGAAGCTACAGATTCTATATAGGCTGCGGTGTACATAAGAAGACCTTTGATATCTTCTCGATGGCTAAGGAACAGTCTGGTGTTGCTTGCTGGTATGGAAACTTGAAGAAGACCTCTGGATCACAAGGTAAGGGGACACTACTGCTTTACCCTCACCGTCATTACTACTATCCTAACTCCCCTTCTTCCCTTTATTCTTCATTCTCTCCTCCTCCTCCTCCATCTCTCTCTCTCTCTCTCTCTCTCTCTCTCTCTCTCTCTCTCTCTCTCTCTCTCTCTCTCTCTCTCTCTCTCTCAACGTAAGATCAGCCGTGCCTTCACAGCTCAGTAATGCACCAACGCCCTGTGAAGTCAGTTTCTCGTAAAATTTACCCATCAGGCAAACTTGACAACAGAGGAACAGAGGAGCTTCTCTTAGGAAAATATTAATCAAGACTTTGTATAGAGAAACTTGCCAGGCTTTGAAGGCCGAGCCAGACCATGGTTCACTGTCGAGAGCAGCCGACTACATGCCTCGAAAACTGGGAGTAAATTTGGAAGACAGGAAAAAAAAAACACATTATTTCCAGAACGTTAGGCAAATCTGAACGTTGATATTTTTCAGCTTCCCAAATGACGAGGAGAAAAAAAGAGATTACTGCAGGTTAGGTTATGTGTTATGGTGATAACTCAAGAGGAATTCAGACCAGCAGGTGTATAGATAGTACACTGTGGGTATGTATGATGTTACAGGGCCAATACAGGAGGCAGGTTAGCAGGAGTACAGCAAGGATAATGTATACATTATGTATGTATGTATGATGTTACAGGACCAGTAGACCTTGGATCTCTCTCTCTCTCTCTCTTCTCTCTCTCTTCAGGCATGACGCTCCTTTACATGTTACCCTCATGATTATAAGAAAGCAAACCCCACCCTGCTAGAGAGAGAGAGAGAGAGAGAGAGAGAGAGAGAGAGAGAGAGAGAGAGAGAGAGAGAGAGAGAGAGAATATGATTCAATATGGATGACTCACGATATATATATATATATATATATATATATATATATACTGGTATTCTTAAAGTTACCTTTCAGAGGCATCCTCACCTGGTATTGGATGTATGTGTGTGTGTGTGTGTGTGTGTGTGTGTGTGTGTGTGTGTGTGTGTGTGTGTGTGTGTCTGTCGACCATCAGTAACCGTGATAAGGATAAATGATAAAGCAGTAACTGGACTAGATGAAATAAAGATGACAAATCTAAATGATTTACATTTCTATACCTGAAGCAATCTCGCCATATATACATATACTTATATATTAAAACCCTGGGTCAAAATACAGGACGAGGAGAATGGATACACACGTTTGAAAGGATATTCAAATGATGACAAGAGTCAAAAGAAAACGTTTGATGTTAGGGAAGTGAAGTGAAAAATGGAGGCCAAAGTTTGTGGCTGACTTGTGTTGCTACAACAGAAGATTCAGGGAAGGGTACTGGTCTCAGGCCAGCCAGAACGGCACTGCGGGAGAGTGAGTTATTCAGGGAAGAGAGGGTGAGAGAGGAGGAGGAAGAAAGAGGGAGGGGAGATAGAGAAAGGTGATAAGGAAAGTAGTGGTGGAGTTGGGGAAGCGGAGAGGGATGGGGTGGTAGTGGAAGTTAGTAGCAGGAGAGAGAGAGAGAGAGAGACAGAGAGACAGAGAGAGAGAGAGAGAGAGAGAGAGAGAGAGAGAGAGAGAGAGAGAGAGAGAGAGAGAAGGACGAGGGGTGTGATTTACGTGTTGTCGTGTGTTATGGCTGTGATGGAGAGACTATATATTTGTGACAAGATTTTCTCTTTTTCCGCTAGAGTTGCTCACGGGAGCAATATAAGAAGAGGAAGACTGGAACATCGGCAGTAACATTAAACCTACGTGGGACTCGTAATCATAAAGCAGTTAAGTTACCATTATGACAGTAATCTCTCCAACTCCTAACACAGCGACTGCCTGGCCGTGATGCGATCTCTTGAAGATATCATTAAACATCTTAGTGATGAAGAAAGATGCAGGGGAAGATGTCAACACTTCAGGTCCTTTTCCTCCTGGAAATCTCCAGATATTAGCTGGTGAGATTAAGATACCAGCTGGCGAGATCAAGAAATAAACTGGTTAGATCAAGAATTTAGCTGCTGAGATCAAGTTACAAGCTCCTGAGATTAAAGTCCAAGCTTGTGAGACCAAGGTCCTAGCTGGTGAGATCAAGGTCTTGGCTGGTGAGATCAAAGTCCTAACTGGTAAGATCGAGGTATTGCTTAGTGAGATCAAGGACCTGGCTGGTGAGATCAAGGTATTACCTAATGAGATCAAGGTATCACCCACTGAGATCAAAGTCTTAGCTGGTGAGATTAATGTATTATCCAGTGAGATCAAGGTCCTCGCTGGTGAGATCAAGGTCCTAGCTGGTGAGATTAATGTATTACCCAGTGAGATCAAGGTCCTAGCTGGTGAGATCAATAAGACAGGGATACGGAGGAGAAAGAGGGCAGTCATGTGGGTGTGGATGCGCGTGGAGATGACGGCCACACAAGACGTGAACCACGTAAATGAAAGCACCATCCTGATGTCCGCCTTGGAGGCTCCTCACCACAAACAGACCGGGACATTCAGACAAAGAACTCAGACTTCTTCAGGTTATACGAGATTACAACTTGACGATACTGAGTGAGGTGATGATCCCCTTTGCCTTGAACTGTCCTTGCCGTATGGACAAGAACTAGAAAGCCAACAACGAGTTTTTTGTGGCGAAAATGGGAAAACAAGGTAGGAATTTGGACAAACTTGAAGAAAACATTGTGTAATGGAGGTGGGGATGAAGATGTACTGAGCCATAAAACATGAAATGGTTCGTTTAGTCATGTCTAAAAGCGTGTGCTGGGAGGGAGAGAGAATGTAGGAATAAATAGAAGAGTATGAAGAGAAATCATGTGGAAGAGAGGAGGAAGCATTTGGGAAAGATGAAGAAGAACATGAGAGTGAAAGGTGAGGGCGTGGAGGGAGGAAGGAGTGTGTGGAAATAAGAAAGAACCAGTGGGTCGGATGAGGAGAGAGTGTGGGAGAGGGAAACACCACGTGTGCAAGGGGAAAGGAGAGAGGATGTGTGTGGCATACGGAAGGGCGTTGATGGGAAAGAAGGGGGAGAGTGGGAGTGGTGAAAGAAGCCTCCGGTTGGATAAGAGAGTGCGCGGGAGAGAGGCAGAGGGTGTGTAGAGTGGGAAGAGAGTGTGTGTGTGTGTGTGGGAGGTGAGAGAAGACCTCAGGAGATCGAACATAGAGACAACACGAGGACGAGGTGATCCGTCTCTTTCATAGTCCTTAGAATATGTCATAATTTACACGTATCATATCAAGCTACTGAGATGCACATATGGTTCTATCAAGGATAATTGAGTTCATCATAAATGCATATCAGTCCTTGGGTCTCCTTCCAGCAGGAGAAGAAATCGGTGGCTACACTGGGGGAATATAATCCAGCTGCTGATGGCCAGCTCTGACGGGGAAGGGATTTCAGGTGACGTTTCAGGCCGGATTTCTGCTGGTTCTAGTGGACTTTTGGGTCAGATTCTTGACAGAATTCGTGCTACAACTCCATGTCTGGTTCCGAGTAAGTTTCCAAATACGATTTCATTTACATTTTAGATATGTTCTAATACGTTTTTGATAATGGAACTTGGATTAAAAGTAAAAAAGGGGAATTCCAGGCTCATTAACGAGCAAGATTCAATTTGGAATCCTGAGTGAAATCTGAAGATTCCACGATAGATTTTTGATCCAGAATGTTCCATCTGCTCTGAGCATATGTTGTTTTTATACGAATATATACTAATATGAATTCACCACATATATTCTTATAAAATGACGTATCAATAATCTCCAGGAAATAATGAAACACCTGCATAACTAACTGCGGAAGAAACGAAGGAAGTTTCGTGGTGGTTGGTAGTTACAATTTACAATATTCTAGAGACGAGAGCTTGATGCGGCGAGGCATACGAGAAATGTCTGGGAGATCTGACGTCCAGTAGATGTGTGATGTTGGGGGGAAGTGCTACTGGATGTTTCTGCTGGTAGTGTCAAGGGGATGTTGAGAGCAAGTGGCATGTGAGAGACAATAGATGAGGATATGTGCTGGGAGTGTCAGGAGGATGTTGTCAGCAAGTGACTGACATCAGATGAGGATATTGTGCTCGTAGTGTCAGGTGGATGTTGTCAGCGAGTGGCTGATATCAGCTGGGGTATTGTGTGTTGGTAGTGTCATGTGGATGTTGTCAGAGAGTGACATCAGCAGCGGATATTTGGATACTGGTTGTACATTCATGGACACCACGGGCTTGTTACGTGACACCATCAGGAAAAAGAGATAAAAGGAAAAAAGAACTTAGAACCTGTTATCAACAACAAAAAAATTGTATGAAAGGCAACTGAACTTCATGAATAAAGAATAAAACTTAGTGTTGAGTCTTTGCCACTAATTTCGTGCCTGAAGTAACCTAAACACGACGGTCTCTAAGACCAGCAACCTCCAGGGGCAGCTACAATGTCTGGAACGAAGGAAAGGTGGAAAGGGATTAAAGAGAGCGTCTCGCTCGCAAGAAATCATTTCTAATCTGGGGACAATGACAGTGGTGAGGGAGAAGATCTTTAGAACTTTGTTGCCGATATTTTGAAAATCTGTGGCTTTTAGTGGACATTTCTCTGGAACATCTGACTGCTGGCTGACGCTTGTAAAGAACTTGAGACTTGTGGTTGTGGGTCATAATAGAACTTTTAGCTGCTGGTCGACTCCTCCTCCCACAACCTACCAAAGGATGGCTACTTTCTTTCTCTAAAATCTGTTTGCTGATGGCAGACAATCCTCTTGAGATAAGTAACTGCAAACTAAAACTCCTTCTGGAACCTGTGGCTAATGGATGACGCTTCTTTTGGAACCATAGGCCTTAGGATGACATTTTTCTTGGACCTTGAGACTTGTGGCTGATGCTCATATTTGAGCTATTTGCTGACACTCTTCCCGTAACTTGTAGCGGGTGGCTGACATTACTCCAGAACCAACAACTGGTATCAGATTCCCTCCTTGAAGCCTGTGGTTGGCATTTGACACGACTCATAGAACTTATGGCTGCCATTTCTCGTGAAGTTTGTCGTTGGAGACTGACTTTTTTTCTGGAAGGAACGTGTGGTATAGCGGGTGGCCTGACGCTCGTCATTGATCGTGTGGTTGATGGGTGACACTGCTCCTGGAGTCTGTAGATGCCTAACCATCATTCTGGAACTTGTGGCCGGTGGTTGGCTTCCCGCCTGGAGCCTAAAGAATATACCTAACGGTCTTACTGGAACGAAGCACTGCCCCTCACCCCCTTCTCCTGGAGCCAGCAGCTAAGCATTGCCCTTCTCCTGGAACCAACAGCTGAGCACTTCCCCTTCTCCTGGAGCCTCCAGACTGCAGTTGGCGCAAACTAGAACCTATTGATAGTTGAGCGACTCTCCTGTTTCAGCTTTCTTTTGAACATGTGAAGGATTGACAGCATTCCAAATGGAATCACAAAGAGTGGGGGACTCTTACCTGTAACAACTACATATTGTATCTGATGACCAATATGAACCACTGGAACCTGGAAAGCTCTTGCCTAGGACCTTATGAAGGGAGCTGTTTTCCAAATGGAACGAAAGGAAGGTTGACGCTCACTTGGAACCACTTGGATGTGAATGGCTCCCAGCAGAAATCTTTGAAAGAAACCACTCGCTTGGAATCTCTGGAGAGATGCTGCCAGTCATTTGAAGAATATAAGAGGAAGCCGGAGTTCCACCAAGAATCTCTGGATACTTAAGCTAGCTAGAATTGTTGGAGGATGACTGACGCATTTTTCAGGTTTCGAACAAGCTAGAAATAAACACACAGCAACTCTAAGCCCGAAGCTTTAGTGGCATCATTTGAAGTTGAAGAATGATCTCCAAGAACTGCTGGAAAGTAACAGGAAATGATCTAATCTGATATCAGGGAATTATTAACTTTGTATCGCTTTTAGTATAAAACTTTTGACCTCTACATAAAAACAACACATTTCTGAATATCTCCTTATAGCTTCCGCAGACACAATGCAGATTCATAGATATTCAATCTAGCATCGTAGACAACTGTGAAAACTGAAGACGTGACCCATCCCAAATTACAGACACGGAGAATAATGGAAAATGACTAATTCCTTGTTTTGCAATATAAGGTGACATTCAAACTATTACAGAATACTAACGGTTATAAACGACGAGATTTTGCCAAAAGGCAGGTCTAAAGCGTTCATCACAGGGGAAACATAGACTTAAGAAGATCGAGTCGTATGAATTACCTTTTGTGGAGAGAGAGAGAGAGAGAGAGAGAGAGAGAGAGAGAGAGAGAGAGAGAGAGAGAGTATTATTGAAGCAAGTTTGGAATGTCGCAGGAGAATCTGCTGGAGTCTGGGGCAGTGAAGAACCCATTCAAAGCCCAGTAGCCTCACCTCATCATGATTATCATCACCTGGAAACATTCTCAAGGCTCGTGTATCCGAGTAATTACGCACATACGCCGGAGGTGTTACGCTCCAGCGCCGAACTTTTTCACGCCAGCGTAGGTAGTCTCGGGGAAGCAGAGGAGGTTACACCTGGTGTGTGTGTGTGTGTGTGTGTGTGTGTGTGTAAAGGTCGCTGCTGTGACCCCAGTGTGGCACGACAAGTGAGCAGTTCAGGTTAAGGTTACTACACGAGAGAATATTACGAGAAATTGAAAAGAGAAGTTGAGGAGAACTGAGATTGCCGAATCATTTACAAGATGAAGAGCTGTATAATGCCATGGAAAATGTTCGAGTCTTGTGATCTTAAGGGTGAATGTACCATAATGCCTGAGTTTAGTGGAATATTCCTTCCAGGATTCCAGCCGAGGACAAGAGGCGCCTGGAATGATGCAAAGGGAGAAGAAACATACATTCAATTTGGTTGAAGATGACGACTATGTTTTGGGTCAGAAAGATTGGCAAGTGAAACATTGATGGTCTGAAAATGAATCAGTCTGAAAATTTAGATACTTGAGAATACATAGGTAATATCTGGAGGAATAGATGACAAGGGTGAAGGAAATTACTGATGGATCAAGGAAGGTGAGGGAGAGAAGCAGAAGGATCATGCAGCTACAGAGGGAGTTCTTGGGAATTGTGCAGCTACAGAGGGAGTTCGATCATGCAGCTACAGAGGAAGTTCTTGGGAATTATGCAGCCACAGAGGAAGTTCTTGGGAATCACTTCATAGTCTAAGATATCTCATATATACCATATTCCTTCAGCAAGGGGTTATGCCTAGAACGAGTCCTTATCAAAGTCGTATAAATGTTTGTCTCTGACGAAAATATAGCAACCTCATTTTCGTCCCCCACGCTGTAACAATTACACTCAAAGCTTAGCTGAACATTTATGTTGAGCCTCTATCCTCAGTGCGTCTCCAGGTTATCAGTGTATCATGAGGTGTTATCCGGTAATGATATGCTTCGTGAGTGGTAACGTAACGTAGAATCTGAAGATCACGTTACTTAAGTCTTGAGACCCTTTCTCTCTGCTGTGTGACTCTATCTTGACGTGTATTTGGCTCGTCACCACGTCTTGACTTGTTCCTTGGCACGTCACGTCTGTGCAGTCGTGTTCAGGCTGCAGCTTCACGTGGGGGAAGAATCCCATGACTGGTTAAGGTCTTACGATAAAGGTGTTAAGAATCTCCCTGGTTGTCACGCACGGAGCATCGGCGACGACCTGGTGGTTGCCACAGTAACCGCGACGCTCTGGTGGTTGTCATAGCAACAGCGACGCTCTGGTGGTTGTCATAACAACGGCGACGCTTCGTCTGTTGTCATAGCAACAGCGACGCTCTGGTGGTTGAAAGCGGGTGTCACATGCTGCTGTTACTTGGGCGTAATATAACAGGGAAATCTTGTGTCACATGTCATTATAATCACCAGACGTCATGTGTACCCACGGGGCATTGTCTTCCTTAGGAAACTTTTCCTGGACATAATAGTTTCATAAATGGGGTGTCATCCTCTCATATCTAGTTACATTTACTTAAACGCCTCCTGGCAAACAGAAACTTAGAGATAAAGCGGCCGTTAATATATACCAAAAAATCTTATTTTAATCTATTTTCATATTTCAGGTTTGATGTGTGAATCTGTTTCTTCCTGTATAAATAGAAAATGCTTTTTCTCGTCAGTTCCATTTTCGACATTTCGTCTCTGTCTAGGATGACTTCACAAAGTCTTATAAACTTAAGAGTTATACAAGACTGTGAAACTGGAATCTATGTTCTGCATAATCCAGAAAAGAAATTTGTTCTACAGTAACTATAGCTTAGTCTTGATCTAACCAGTGAATCAACATCTGTCGATAAGGAAGTGACAGTTTGTCGAAATTTTATCATCCTCAGTTTTGCCTATGAATATATTTCTCTCATATAAGATTTTTTGGTTTTGTTTTTCGCCCCACGTCTTAGGGGCTCTGGGTCGTATTCGATCTAATTCACTAAGTGAGAGATGGTGTTTATGGGATCCATTAAAGATAGAGTTTGCCATCCAATTCTCCGTCATTTCTGGGACTAAAATGAAGAAACGTTTCTGTGTTTTTCTCTTCATAATGTATGTCCGTGTTTGTTCTACTTGTAGCTATTGATAAGGTATATTAACCCTTAATTCTTCCTTCCATAAAGGTAAAGTTCCTGTGGATGACCCCAGGGATAGATTTACTTTTGTGGGATGATTGGGTCGTCTTGACTAGCGGAGGATTGTCGTTCGTGAAGTAAGTCTTTCGACTCATAAGTATCAACACCTTAAAAACTGCTCTACGACCATTGACTACGATAGCACGACTAATCAGCACGATGGTACGACCCTTAGGTACGATACCATGGCGACGTGACTGACTCTTAAGGGTCAGGTAGAAAGGAGTTCAATGGTCTTATTGGGGTCAAGGGTCTTACTTGCGTTCTAGTCTTACTTGCGTTCCAGTCTTGTTCGAGGAGCAATGACCATATCTTTGGGTTCAATTCAAACGGTAGATTCCAGGAACAAGACCTGGGATAAGATTTTGAGAGACATAAACTGGAAGAGGAATTTAAGAGTTGAAATGAACTCCTGCGTCTCTGACGTTATGAGAAAGATAGGCATCTCTTTTCTTACTAAATCATACGTGATGACATATCAAGAAATATCGAAGCTTGATCTGCATTATTCCTAGAAGCGAAAGATATCTGGAAAGACATGCGCCTGATTTATAAAGAACTTCCCTTTCTCTCTCCATGGAAGATGCATAGTCGCCTGAGGTTAAAGACAGGACTCCGAGCCACAGCCCGTGAAATGCTTTTGTGCAATCCGTTTGGGTCTTGTTTTGATGAAGACAAACTGCAGCCCCGGTGGCAACCATTTGTCTCCACAAGCAACATGAGCAGAGAGCTGCAAGGGCAGATAACAGAAGAACTAACCAAGCCGTCTTAGATGTCTTTGTCTTGTACCGAGAGAGATTCCAGTTGCATTATGGATTTGCTAATCTTATGCACTTACAATGGAATCCCATCTAAAATAATGAGAATGCGATGCTGTTTTATACACGAGGGATTCTGATCCCACAAGTAAGTTTAAGTCTCATAAAACGACTGCACTGAGGCAGCCAGCTGGAACTGTGGTAAGCAGTGGTAGTGAGGCTCCAAGTAACGTGGAATATCAGGCGGTAAACGACCTCCTTGAAGACTCCAACCCTTCACACCTCCATTACTCCACTTTGTCCCACGGCTTCCGCTCCGGCACCTAGTGTGGTACTTGGCCAAACTATATTACACCGAGGCCTCGCCACTGAAGAAGACACTGAGACCATATTTCCAGGGTTTGCTGAGAGAGATGTTGCCGCAGCTGGCTGAGGTAGATAGAGTTACTTCTAAAGGGCGACTGTGTTTGTAGTGCAGCTGTGTCAGTGTGGGGCGGGAGGTGCTGCAGGACTGGAGTTATGTGGCCTCCAGTATGATGAGGGATGGTGATGAGGTGATAATGTACGAGATAACCGTTGCTCATACCTCACACTTACCTACACATGAATATGTATTATGCATACTGATTTCTGCGATGCATGAAAGTTCGTGGCTTTATCCGTCATGACAGACGGCAGTCCAGAGTTCACGCTGGTATACAGTTCTCTACCTCCTCCCCTTTCAGTGTAACTGAACTGCCACATGGACATGCCACTGACTCTGGCTTCAACCAGTCAAAAAATGACGATATATCTATTCAGGTGAGATGACGACTTTCTGTTGAGTCAGTGACTATACAACGAGAAGTCGATGAGTATAGATAGTGCTATCACTAGTTCAGTGGCTGGGCGTAGATATATAGATGGATAGATAGACATAGATAGATAGCTAAATAGATGAATAGACGATTATTCATTGTTGCTCGAAACAACGTCACCCGTTCATCTCGCACATTCCCGTCAATTATAAACCAAAATTTTGCATAAGGAAAAAGGTGGACTGTGTGTTATATCCGTAGCAAACCTGAATATGTTTCCCAGAATTATTCAAGCTCGCTGGGAATTCCAAATTAAAGGGCTGAATGTATGTAGATTACTTTTATTGTGATAGGCGACAATTTACAGGATCCGAAGGGATTTTTTTTCCCTCCCTAATCTTTCATACAAAAGATGGGATCGCCTTCTTTTAGGTCTCTCGAAAGGGAATTGAAAATCAAAAAATTCTTTTGATGTGACGTCTGGAATGCCCCACAGTCCTTTTTCTTTTACATTTTCTATCTTTACCTTCGTATATACTTTTCCATAAAGCTTTTTATGTAATTCTTTTACGTTTTTGGTCACTTTTCTCACTTTTTATTAACTTTATGGAGACTTTCACTTGGGTTTGAATTCTCTACATGTGGTTCTTTAACACCTACCTACCTTTGGAACAGGTCAGACTCTTTCATTTGACAGCTGAAAAATTAGATCAAGCTGTCGCTTAGTGACCCAGCTTGACCTGCTGTCAAGCTCTGCTCTCATGTAGTAAATTCATAATTATTTCAATGGATTAAAGTGACAATATTTCTCTTCCATGATGATACCTCTGACCTCGGCTGTTCATCCAGAAAGTTTCAGTCATATTCTACATTCCTTATGACAGACATACAATAACCTTCACCGTAAAAGAAAGCAAAATATATATATATATATATATATATATATATATATATATATATATATATATATATATATATATATATATATATATATATATATATCGACAAGTTGATATAGATATGCAAACTGAAAATATCTATATTGTGAAGAATGATACTGTAACTTAATATCAAACCCGTAATGCATTCAACCAGAGAACATTAAAAACGAAATACGTCTAAAATTTCATGAAATACAAAATAAAAGCCCACGATATTTACGGCCATTTTTCGTATAAATGATATTACACCGACAAAAAGATTAATGTCCACAAGACTTAATCTGAAAACCCGACACTCTTAATGTTGTATATATTGTTACATATCTAATATGTGAACCATGTTTTCCTTTTGCGACTTTTGATTTTTTCTCTTACTGCTACCCTGTGTTTCGGAGTAGAAAGCAGATGGATTAAGATATGAGCCGAATGATTAATAATGATCTATGTTATTTGCATTTTTCGAAGGCCTTGCCAAGATTTCATATCCTCACAACTGTAACACCACAAAGAGACAAAGGTTGCTGAAGTGATATCAAGAGAGACATGAACTTATCTTTAATGCCCGCACACATAAAACTACAACAGTTATCGTCCAAAAAAGATTCGGGTTCAACCATTACAATCCACGTAGGTAAAACTACAGCTCAATCATGCACAACCCTCTCAGATATAAATCTCAATGTAATGTTGTCTCTATGAACATATCCTGAACAGATACAGCCTCTGTAGCTAAAGTCTGGATGTATACGACCAGCATAGATATAGCCAGAATATATAAAACCGTTTGCGCAATTCTAGGCTAAACGTGATACAGCAAGACAGGTAAACACCAACACGGCCTGGAGAGAGATATAGCCAGTAGACATACTTCCCGAATGACATACCAAGAGCAACCTGGAAAGCTCGTCCAGTACATACATAATCCATAGAGACATAATATAGAAAGACTCAGTCAACAGAGATAATGTTATGAGAAGCTCAACCCGTAGGCATATATATGTAGCCCGGAGCGTTATAGGTGTACAGAGTTGGCTTAGTGAGACAAACCTGGGAGATATGTCTGGCAGGGAGATATCACGAGAGAGGACAAGAACTCTTGGAGAGAAGAGAGAGATTCAGTAGGAGAGAGAGAGAGAGACAGCCCCCAGGAGATACCCGGCTGGTCAAAACACATTCTAATGTCTTTGCTGGTCTACCTCAAAGAGTTCCAGCAAGACTTAACGTGGCCATTTTCGGCAAAGGTTCGCCGACAGCGTAAGGCAAGAGAGAGGTTTGGTGGATGCCTTAGTTCAAAGACTCTCGGCTGGGGTGCACGCCCTCTCCTCCCTTCGTCATGTGCTATGGTTATGTTGCATATGCCGCTGGTTGTGCCAGGAGGACCTTCCATTGTCTGGGAGAACATTCCAGGTACGGGTGTACCTACCAGTGACAAGGAGTAGAAAGAGGCTAAGCTTACAGAATCAGGTTCTACGGATTAAAAAAAGTTAATCTGATATGATACGTAAGTCAGAGGGTACTATCAAATCCCCTCCTCCTCTTCCTCCTCCTCTTCCTCTTCCATCTCTTTCACTCCTCCTCTTCTTTTCACGCACTTCCTGCCGCAGGATTATCCAGGTACTGTCTCCCAGTGGGATAATGAAAGTCACAATACCAGTGTAAGGTGCGAGAGTTAGAAGGGAATATATTCCTTTAATGTTTCCAGAAGCTCGGCCTGGCAGGGAGCAGCCATGAGAAGGTGTTTACAAACACACTCTAACTTTAGACAGCTAAAGCTTTTCTACACAATACTGTTGTAAAAGCAGTTAAAGCTTTCAAAGTGCAGCGTTATGAAAACAGTTACAGCTTGCACCAGCAGAACCAATGCGAGAACAGTTGCAGCTTTTACACACCAGAGCTTCTCCCAGCTGTAGCAATATGTGAGCAGTTACAGCTTTAACACAACAGCGGTATCATCTGATCTATAGCTTTTCCTGGCGGCAATGGTATGAGAACAGATATAGCTTTTACAAAACAGTATTATAAGCAAAGCTATAGCTTCCCCCAGCAGCAGCAACATGTGAGCAGCTATAGCTTTAACTCATTAGCGTTATGATCAGAGATATAGCTTTTCCTGGTGACAGTAGAAAGAGAGCAGATATAGTTTTGTTATGTTGTAGGTTTAGCATTCCCCAAGATAATGTATGTGTATGTATGTGTGTGTGTGTGTATGTGTGTGTGTGTTCTTCACTCTATGCTGAATACTTACACCTCTCACATATAATCTGGAGATCCGATTTCATAGAGAAATTAAGCAGACGTAAATAAAAAGAATAACAACGGAACAAACGATTTTTTCTTTCCAAAAAATCTGACGACCTGCAAATTGGATCAATTTTTTTCAAATATTATAATAAAAACATGGCAGTGTGATCTCGCTTCAGGAGCCATTGGGAAAAAAGATATTCCATCCAGGAGACAGGGTAAAGGGTTTTAGTCCTGGGCTGTACAGCTTTAGTTAGGTATAAAACTTGCAGCTCCGATAAACGCCCACATAAAGCTGTCAAAACTAAGCTGAACACAGTTTAAACTTGAACAGTTTCTTCTCACTACACCCGAGATAGAACCTTAGTTCTGTATGCAAATGGCTCTTTCAGTTAGCTAGGGGGGAGGGACGATGTGGCCTCCGGGATTTTACCTTCCGTACACAAATCTCATTTTTAAACGAAAAGGGAATTTCAAGAAACGTTTTGGATCTAGTGATTGGATTTTCCCACTTCGTCTCAAACAAAAGGTTCTAAAAACTCACTTTGTGCGTATGCTATGATGGACTACAATCCGGCTCTACTACCAAAACAGAAGACTGAGTCAGTGCGGTGCAACACAATGAATCCAGATTTCCATTTTTCTTAACTTCAGTTACGAAGTCATCATCGATTTTAGTCATCTTGTTCCCAGGTGTCATCTTGGCGTCAGATTCCTTCTCACTAGCGTTTTGGTAGTGTTTGAATCTTTAACGTTGTCGGGCGGACCCTAAGCTGGAAACCATAGGGGATGGAATGGACAGAAGAGAAATGTTCTGAATGTCTGTTTCTTTAAAAGGTTCTTATAAGATCTGGGGAGGTCCTAGTGGGCCTAAAACCAGCATCAGTCTAGGACTGGAAGGCTGTACATCAAACTAGAATATTTAGTTTAAATTTCCCAGCATTGGATTCATCTTATACTGGCTGTAATACCTGTATCATCCATCCCTGTCAGCGGTATGTGTGTCCATGGCTTCAGCATCCTGCGATCCCTTAAGCCTTAACTCCGTCACTGTCTTTAATCTCCGACCAAGCTCACTCCCACACCCCCAGCTTTTCCATTCTCCTCACCCTCAGCTAACCACCCCCATTGCCCCCTCCCGACCTCCCGCAGCCGGCCCGACAGCTAACGTCTGCATTAGCTTTTCTCAAACTTGAGCTGCAGAAGTTTGGGAAACGATTATAATCAAATTAATATCCCGGATTTATGGATGTTCTTTCCCGCGACGTCGACCGTTTCATGTTTCTTGATCGTGCCTGGGGGAGCGGCCGGGGCGGAGGAGGGAGCGGGAAGGGGTGATGGAGGGAGAGGGGAAGAGGGGAGGAAAGAGAGAGAGAGGACAGGGTTAGGGAAGAAACAAGGTCGAGGGGAGGATACGTGTGAGGAGGAGAAAGAGGACGAAGAGGAAGAAGAGGAGGAGGAGCAGGATGAAGAGGAGGAGGGGGAGGATGAAGAGGAGGAGGGGGAGGAGGAGGAGGGGAATGAGAGCGTTGAGAGATAAAGAGAAACAGAAGTAACGGGAATGAGAGACGACAGCTTCATAAGGACGGTCCTTCAGGGCAAAATGGAGGACGTCGGGGCGACGAGGGTCTGAAGACAAGAACTCTGCAGCAAACCTTGCTAGAGGTAGCAGGAGGGTGGGTAGCGGGCCAGGGATCTGGAGACGATAGTTGCCTCCTAACACCCCTTCAGCAGGGAGGGGGAACCACATACTCTGGGTCTGGAGACGACAGATCTCCAACGCCCATCTCCAGATGGGGAGAAACGACGAGCGTTACGGACCTGGGGTGGGGGTATGATCGCTCCCCAGCAAACCTCTCCAAGAGAGGAAGAGTGAAACTAACGACTGACTGGCTGGCTGCCCACCCTCCCCCCAATCGCCAGAAAGCCTCTTCCTCGCTCTCACTAAACTTACTCCTAACTCTCACTACATTCACTTAATGACATTCTTAACTTGAGCCCCGGTCTCTAATTCCTGTGAATTCACAAAATGAATCGCTAAATTTCATCCAACGGTGAAATTAGAAACTTGGTAGAACGCTGAAGCAATTTGGTCTTTCCACTGCGTGAACGAGGACAATCTGGAACAAAAATTGCTTAAGTGATATTAACAAATGTTTTTTTCCAGTTATTCCATTGGTGTTCCCATGATCGAAGGTGCACTTAGATGTTTTTCGGTAAAGAATGATACGCAAAACTATAGATATGATTATATGTCTTACATGAAGAAGATATACTAAGATGTGTGCAGTGAAGAGGGATGGAAATGAAGCCTTTTGTGGGACATGACATTTATGAGGCATGATGTGATATATGAAATATCTTTTTACAGGCAGTTCACCTTATACTCATAAAACACTCACTGCCACTTGTTTAGAACACGAAAAATATTCATTATCCTATACAAGCAATTCATTCACTCCACTCTAAATCACGACCAGCAACTGTCTGGTTATCATACACTCCTTCCAATCCAATCATGCTAGCCTATTCGCAGTAGAGCATCCAGAACAATCACAGGCTGCACACTGGACGTAGACATCCAGCTCCTGCACGTTGAAATATACCACCACCCAACTCAATCCCACACAAACATCCTGGATACCTAAAGCTGCTTCATAACCATCCACCATTTTCCATGCAAAGGTGGAAAGCTCAGTCCAGTCTGGGAATTGGACGTGGCTGGTTTCCTGAGCGGTGCGTGAGCCCCATTAAAGAGATCCTGGAGTTTTAAATTTTAGGTACATCTAGCTATCTATCTATCTATCTATCTATCTATCTATATATATATATATATATATATATATATATATATATATATATATATATATATATATATATATATATATATTATCCCTGGGGATAGGGGAGAAAGAATACTTCCCACGTATTCCCTGCGTGTCGTAGAAGGCGACTAAAAGGGGAGGGAGCGGGGGGCTGGAAATCCTCCCCTCTCATTATTTTTTTTTAATTTTCCAAAAGAAGGAACAGAGAAGGGGGCCAGGTGAGGATATTCCCTCAAAGGCCCAGTTCTCCTCTTAACGCTACCTCGCTAACGCGGTAAATGGCGAATAGTTTGAAAGAAAGTTTGAAAAAAAAATATATATATATATTTATCAAAAGTGTAATCAAAATAGAATTGTAAACTCCACGGAAATAACAACATATCAAAATTGGACACTTTTCATTTCATAATGTACTTGAATATCAAATGAAAAAAAAGAACTAGAAATAAAAGATATCAAAAAACAAACAGGTACGTCAGTCAACCCTAATGACATGGATGTACATTCAACAACAACAACAACAACAAAAACAGCAACAAAAATGTCTCTCCACCCCTGGATTCGATGGAATTCGAAATGAGCCATTGTATTCCAGCTGTTCCGGTGTAGATGGCAACTCTGATTATCCTTTACACTTCTTTTTTACATAAAATCTTTTTTCCTCATGCCTTATCCTCTGATCTAAGTCTTTGAAATGGTATCAGAAGATATATCTCTTTATTCAAATAGGGCAAACGTAAGGGATTCAGTCCACTTTGGTGATACCAATCTTAAGAAGTTTTTGCAACACATTTATAGTTGGACAAGACATTTGGAAAACTAAAGGGTTGACTTGATCTTTATGAAATATTCTATTATGAAAAATAACGAAAAGAAAGTGAAAGGGTTTGCTAATATCGATAGACTTAATAGTTTTCTCAGGAATTATCTTGACAGGTTAAAAGATTTTGCAATTATCAGGACATCAGGGAATTATCAAATCAAAAGACTTAGTAATTATCAGAGCATCAGGGGATTATCAAACCAGCGTATGCTAATTTTCCCCTTAATGACAAGACTTTGGATTATGAATGATCAAAAATATTCAGAAGGTAGAATCTTGCTTCGAAACATATAACTGAACCAGACTGGAAGTTAATCACGGCTTTTGCAGCCATTCCATTAGCGAACGAGCATTAATAGAGTATTGGAGGCAAAAATGATAGTTTACATCAAACGCAGATGAAATGTTATGATCATACTTGAATGGAATTGCAAAGGATTCCATTTTGAAATGAGGGTTTCAAAACTCTGCAAGATTTGCCGAAGTGCATCTCATTCTGGTATATTTCTTTTTTAATTCGGTCACGAAATGTTTCATTTTGTTACACACATTAGATAGTCAGGTATTTCTTTTTTTTTTTGGTTAACAGACACAAAAAAAGTTTTTGAAATACCAGAAAGCAGATGATTAGACTACAAGCACCTTAATCTTGTGTAATATTAATGCTAATAAAGTTAGCACACATCGCAATACACGACAGAGTGTATCAAAACTTTTACCAAAACCTTCGTCCGATGTTTCAAAACAGAAAGGGTATATATACATTTTTTGTTGTTGACATTACTTACCCTTGCATGCGTTGGTGATTTCCGTCGTGATTGCTCATAATGTCCACAATTATAGCATTATATCACACGCTTCATCTTTATAACAGCGTATAGGAAAGTATAGTATACATAGAGTGTTACACAACCCTTAAATTTCTAACTGAGAATCTGGAATGGACTGAGCGACTGAGAGGGCAATGGAACAGCGAATCAGCTGCTTGTCTAAAGTCACGTGACTAATTCTGACCAATGAGAACACCCGCTCAGCGACTCTCGTCATAGCCTATCACTCGCTCACTCTCTCGTCCCCATTCAGTCTCTCACAAAGCTTTGTGACCATAGGGCTTGGCATGTGCGCTTTATCAAAAATGAGATTTATAGAGTGCAATTTATGTCAAGTATATTTCTCTCTCTCTCTCTCTCTCTCTCTCTCTCTCTCTCTCTCTCTCTCTCTCTCTCTCTCTCTCTCCGTTAAAGTGGCAACAGATTATTATCATTATTACTGCAGTGTTCATTTGAACTGCCTCCTATGAATTCAAAGCCCCTAAATTTGCGAATAATTTCTGCTGGCAAATGAGGTGACATGATTCAGACCTAATGAGAATTTGGAAGTGGAACGCATCTGTCTGTTTGCCTGATATAGGACGCTCATCATGGCAGAGTTTGTATAGAGGGTAATTCACTGATACACTTTGCATTATTGATATATAAGAAGCTTTCCAGCAGGAGGAGTGGGTGTGGTTCCTCTTCTACAAAAGTTTCATCTGATATGTATTAGGTCATTTTTTTTTTTTTTTTTTGTTTTGTCGCTGTCTCCCGCGTTTGCGAGGCAGCGCAAGGAAATAGACGAAAGAAATGGCCCAACCCACCCCCATACACATGCCTTGATTCAATCCATTGACAGCACGTCAACCCCGGTATACCACATCGCTCCAATTCACTATATTCTTTGCCCTCCTCTCACCCTCCTGCATGTTCAGGCCCCGATCACACAAAATCTTTTTCACTCCATCTTTCCACCTCCAATTTGGTCTCCCTCTTCTCCTCGTTCCCTCCACCTCCGACACATATATCCTCTTGGTCAATCTTTCCTCACTCATTCTCTCCATGTGACCAAACCATTTCAAAACACCCTCTTCTGCTCTCTCAACCACGCTCTTTTTATTTCCACACATCTCTCTTACCCTTACGTTACTTACTCGATCAAACCACCTCACACCACACATTGTCCTCAAACATCTCATTTCCAGCACATCCATCCTCCTGCGCACAACTCTATCCATAGTCCACGCCTCGCAACCATACAACATTGTTGGAACCACTATTCCTTCAAACATACCCATTTTTGCTTTCCGAGATAATGTTCTCGACTTCCACACATTCTTCAAGGCTCCCAGAATTTTCGCCCCCTCCCCCACCCTATGATCCACTTCCGCTTCCATGGTTCCATCCGCTGCCAGATCCACTCCCAGATATCTAAAACACTTCACTTCCTCCAGTTTTTCTCCATTCAAACTCACCTCCTAACTGAATTGACCCTCAACCCTACTGTACCTAATAACCTTGCTCTTATTCACATTTACTCTTAACTTTCTTCTTTCACACACTTTACCAAACTCAGTCACCAGCTTCTGCAGTTTCTCACATGAATCAGCCACCAGCGCTGTATCATCAGCGAACAACAACTGACTCACTTCCCAAGCTCTCTCATCCCCAACAGACTTCATACTTGCCCCTCTTTCCAAAACTCTTGCATTCACCTCCCTAACAACCCCATCCATAAACATAGGTCATATGTGGCTTTATATCGTTTTCCTTTAAAGTCGTAAATAATAAAGCATACAGATGGAATGCAGCCATAGACACACAGACACACACAGGCAAAGAAACATATATATATATATATATATATATATATATATATATATATATATATATATATATATATATATATAGAGAGAGAGAGAGAGAGAGAGAGAGAGAGAGAGAGCCATTGTGAATGTAAATCCATGAATTTGTTCTTAATTTCATAACAACTGAAGGTGCCTGTGCGGCGCCCCCTTCCCGGTGTCACCCTCTATGTAAATAACATCCGTTACTATGTAACTAGCATCCGTTACTATGTAACTAGCATCCGTTACTATGTAACTAGCACCCGTTACTATACTGCCGATGTGACTCTGTGCTCTCGTTGACGCCTCCCTATGCAAATATCCCTTGAAAAGCCTGAGTTCCTACAGCGCCTATCCTTTCTGAGCTCTATGAAGTTAGTTAGGTTTTCAGGACAACATGGAATGCCTTTGTCTTAACGTTTCCGTCAGAGGAATGAAACATGAGGATCGACATTTTCCTGCTTCTTCTATCCACTCTCATCCATTTCAATTCCCATAACATTACGTTATGGATCTGTAGAGCTCTCAGTCCATCGTAGTTTCTTCCGTTATCTACGTTTCTTTATCTGCACGTCATCTGATATCATCCATCCACTTCTATCCTCACATCCTCCTCGGGAAGTCTATGTAACACTTACTCCCAGTCGACAGCTAAGCCTGTAACTCACACTCAACTTTTCATTGGTCTCGCTCGCAGTGGGAACGCTCCGTGCATCAAAATGTCCCTTCCACATCTGCTGACTGGCCTCGTCCCTCAGCTTCACCTCCAGTGGTACAGAAGTGAGTGGCCAATCCTCCAGCACATCTGACTATATTCCTATGTCCACCATTTCTCTCACTTGTAAAGTTTGTAAAGCTCTTCCATGTTTCTGAATTCTAAAACCTTCTGCCAAGATTTATTTGTTCGAACTCGTCGATAGAAACACAAATCTACCTCGATTTCTTTCTTCGGTCTTCTTCATTGTTCTTCTATTGTCCAGTTTTCACGAGAGCCAGATCTACGCCGATGTTACGGCACTGTTCACGTATAAGATGGTACTGTACACAGTAACTACGTTACGTTACTATAACGCATTCCTCTCCAGCCATTCAAGGACGATTGCTTCGAAGTGCAGAGACGCGGTGGACAAGATATGGACTCCACAGTATGACAGCAAACCCGCCTCACACTTGAAATCACCACTCACTAGGGATACTTGAGGTAAAATGCTTGTGTTGTGGAACATGACATTAAGAAGCACCGCTCTTTGTGTCTGTGATGTTGAGATAAACTTGTATTGACTTTTCTAAGCTGGTCTGGTGAATGCTTCGGTAAATGTGTTTATGGCGTTGAGACAAACAAGGAGTGACTGAGTACGTGAGGCAGGCCTGTTGATCCTTCACTCAGTGTGTACATACTGTTCTCCAATGTTATGATATGCACATATGTATTACTGTCAAAATGTTTTGGTTGGAATATAGATGTGTGTCTTTGTAACAAATAGCAGTTGTCTGAAGTACGAAAAAAGAAAAAATGATTCAAACGAAAATAATTGCATGTAAACACATTGTATAAACAAGATGTGAAAATATTTCTTTTTTTGTAGACGTGGTAATGCCATCATCAGACTTACACAAGAAACAGTTGAGTAAGGACATGGAGATTCCAGAGTGAAGATACGAAAACAAGTGAAGGTAAACCTGGAAACAAAGAGACTTGCCAACAACCGAGGTGGCTCATGGTAACCCTTCCCCTCCGGGGTGATCACAAGTCCTGGGTTTATTACGCTACAGTTTGTCTCCTCGGCGCCTCTGAGGTTGGTTTCCATCCGTGTGATGTGTTGACCTCAGAGAGCTCTGTCAGCTTGTCATGACACAGGAGTTCGCAACCTCAAGGGGGGGTCATAACACCATAGTTATTAACCTAGTCTCGTATAATCCAACACTGGTGTGTGTGTGTGCGTGAGAAGTGCGGTACACGCCCGTAAAATAAAAGCACGTACAGTACGAGATGTGTGTAGGGCTCCACGCGACCATAAACATGAGCAGCGGAAGCCGTTTGGTTTTAATGGGTTTTCTGGTGTCTGAGACTAGCGGAAGTCTCCCACACACAGACCAAACTTCTCTGATAAGACTGTTATGGCTGAGAGGGAACTGAGGGAGACGCTGCCTGATTACCTCCTTTTGTTCATGACAGACGGAATGAGTAAGGAGAAGGAGGAGGAAGATGTGGAGTAGGAGGTGGTGGAGAGAGGGAGAGGAGGGAGGCGAGAGAGGAATTATAGGATAGCCTGCTGGCGTGTCTGGTGAGGACAGCACCTGAGTCATCATCACCTGTGGCCTGTACTGGAGCTGCTGGTATGGGTAATGAGGCAGCTTTTCACGCCAAATTATGTAGCCTCAGTTCTGTTCGAGGTAGTGGTGGATGTCTGACATAAGAGTTCAGAAGATACCATAATATTGCACTTCCTACTCACATTTATCATACTCACTGGGCATTATTAAGTTAATGCACCATCTATTAATGTTTCCAAGTCTCGTTGAAAGAACCAGCCCCCACACCATTTATCTTATTATCTCCCTCTTTGCCGTTCCGTACCCCTCTGGACAGTTTCCCTTGTAATGAAGGGGAAGCAAATTATAGGCAGAGGGATGATATTCGCCTACATACCAATAGATGAGCAAGACTCTCGTGGTTATGTTTTTACGAGAGGAAAGGATTCATGATTTGTGGGACGGTCGTGGTTGTACACACACAAGAAAGGAGACGACAGGCTAAATGGTGGCAATGAACAAATATATGACTCAACCTATTAGCCTTGTGAACCGATGGTATAAACTATAGGAAAAAGATATGGCCTTCGGGACGAAGCAGAGGAGTTCAAACTAATAAAGCAACTCTGTGATGAAAAAAGTGTTAACTGGAAGAACTACATGTGACCTCATAAACTTTGGAATCTAGTGAAGCTTCTGAAATAATGAATAAAGTAAAATCTGAAAAAAAGAACGATAAAGATAATAATGATTGTAATATAATCGTTTTCACTTGTGTAGAATACAGATGTCGTACTTTGCAAGTGTCGGGAGCACAAAGGAGGTTGGAAAATGTGTAAAATTCTTTACATGTCATTTCAAAGGATGTTTCATGCTCTGATAGATGAAAAATGCATCTGATTTGATTTCATTTTTCTAAAAGACAACATTTTGTTTCATGTTACTTCCAAAACAGAATTCGCAAGAAGAAATCAGAAATTGGTAAGAATTTTTGAATTCTGAGAGAGTACATCAGACGAGGGAACAAAGGGAGCGAGTGAGGAGAAGCTGGCTATATGATAAAGTGATAGGGAGAGAAATTGAAGGGTGTATCGGCAATATAAAAAGAGGCAAAGCAAATTAATGCAATCTGTTAGGAAGAAGGGCTGGAGATGATGTTAGAGTGAGCAGAGGTAGTGAGTGCAGGGCAGAAGTTATATATATATATATATATATATATATATATATATATATATATATATATATATATCCCTGGGGATAGGGGAGAAAGAATACTTCCCACGTATTCCCTGCGTGTCGTAGAAGGCGACTAAAAGGGGAGGGAGCGGGGGGCTGGAAATCCTCCCCTCTCGTTTTTTTTTTTTTTTAATTTTCCAAAAGAAGGAACAGAGAATTGGGCCAGGTGAGGGTATTCCCTCAAGGCCCAGTCCTCTGTTCTTAACGCTACCTCGCTAATGCGGGAAATGGCGAATAGTTTGAAATATATATATATATATATATATATATATATATTTTATATGTGTGTGTGTGTGTGTGTGTGTGTGTGTGTGTGGATGGATAGATTCAAGTAATGCTATTGTCTTCAATATCATTAAGGCTAAATGATTCACCTACAGATGTACGACACTCCACTGATGCTCCCTTCAATATTCCAGTTTATCTGGACAGTTTCCGTCCTGAGGGAGGAGGATGGTGGAGGCTTCTTCTTCATTGTTTACGAGGAGACGGGGACATGGCTCGACAGTAGGATGTAAGATATGACCATCTAGCCAAGTTGTGTGGCGGACCTCGACAGATGTGAAGCTCAGCCGTCGACTTGTGCAGGGAGGCAATATCTTTGAGCGAGACGAAGGATCTTCCCAGAATTAAGGTGTTTCTCACGATTATCTCTGTGGCTCTTACTTGTTCTGTTGATTTCAGACAACAAAGATGGACTTCTCTCTTTTCTGTAGGGACGTTGGCTGGTGGTGAGGAACGAATTGATAGTGAGTAGCTTGATGGTGATTACGAAACTAGCGATCTTAATTGGTGATGAACACAACTGGCTGGCAGTGAGGTCCAGACTGGTGGTCGTTATCTGCACGATAATGCGACCCTGGTTAGTAGTCAGGACTAGACTGATGAGGAGGACCTGGTGAGCAGTTATTGGCAGAGCGGTAGTGAGAAGTTGGGGCCAAAAACAAGAACCTGGTAGTGAAGACCAGGTTGGTTGATAAGACTCGAGCTGATCATAAAGGACCTGGCAGGTGATGAGACTAAGGAGAGGAGCCTTGTAGGAGATGAGGACTTGACTGGTATTAAATGTTGAGTTGCTTTTATAGACCCATTGTTGCTGAGGACGTGGGTGGAGATAGATTCCACGAGTGGGTCCTTATCGATAGTGCTGACCTGGCCGGTGGCGGATATATTTATCTAACACATCAATTTATAAAGAGTAAACACTTTCCCCTGAGTTCAGATATTCTGAGATGGTTTCAGTTTTTCTTACCTGAGATCTTGGTTCATGTTGGCCATCAGCTTCTGCTGGGGGAGGACGTCTCTCCAAAGTGGTCACATTGTCATCACTTGACTTCGACCCGTCACCAGCCTGCCGCTCCTGACAGAGTCTTGCCGCTCCTGGTGATAATGTTCTCAGGCAGCGTTCCTGCTCGGCCATCATTCGTCTGTCTCCTCAGTTCCATTCCATGATGGCCTTCCATTGTACAGTTAACATGACACGGTTTCAGCGGCTGGTGGTTGGGTTGACGGACATATATCACGCTGTCTGGTCCCTCCCCTGGCCCGCTGATGACTAGATGGAGTGGCGCCAGACATGCTGGTGAGCCTCCCTTTCATTACCCAAGGTGGCCAGCCAGTCGTCTTGCTAATGACCAGCTCTCGGAGGCGTCCATTATCACGGTGGGGGCGAGAGGCGCGCCAGCCAAGAGGCCATCATCAAAGTCCTTCATTAAGAAGACCGGCGGCTCCATCCTTCGTTCTTCCCGCCATCGACCCCGTGCCAAGGCTGGGGTTCCATAGCCTCCTCTGGTAGAGCAAGTGGGCATCACAACACTGCTGGTCGCTGGTGATGTCCTTCCATTGTACTTAAGATTTCGTTGTCGCCATCATATCCAACATTAGATAAATATTGTTGTTCATCTTTAATCTAACTCGTCTATTTGCTTTGTCGCTTTTTACAAGCTTATTTAGGATTAGGTCGTCCGTGATGGCTATGAACCGATCGATAGCAGAATCTACAGAACATCTTTATATGATAATCATATTTATATCCATCATTAAATCAACGTGAACAACAGCCTTTAGAAAAGAGTATCACGACTTTTACTTTCTAAAAGTTAGATGCCATTTGTAAGGGAGAAAATATTATGTATAAGTTCCCTAATTTGTTGTTAGTTGTGTCAGCTTTAGTCAAGAGACGGAATTTTTGAAAGTATATCCCAGAGCATTTTAACTTTTAAATCTAGAATAATCTTGGGAGAAAAAAGCAATGTATGCAATTAAAAGAGAAACGAGGAACAATGTTATCTCATTCGAAGATCGTCAGAATCATTCTCAGCTTTAATCACGTCCAATTTATTTCGAATTCAATTCTAAAAGAGAAAACGCAATCACTAAAAATATTCTTACTTCTAAAAAGTTTCAGCTATTCTATGAAGTTTGTCCAGTGTTTCTGAGAAAGAATGCAAGCCAATACCAAGGAATGCAAAGGAATTCAAACAACAACTGATGCTGAGTCCCTTCGAGCCTGCTTGTAGTGGTGGAAGAGATATGAAGACATAGATCACTGTGGTAAGAGTAGAAACACGCACATAAGACCTCAGCAAATCTTTCCTTAAAGTCTTAGTGACAGCTCGTATACCCACGCTTTCGAAAGCTATGCTGAGGCGCTGAATTAGAAATCTGACTGCTCTCTCGTTGCTGTTTGATTAAGTGAGACGTTGAATGAGTGATCACATATAAATATATGTCTCGTTAGTCAGGTATCTTATGGTGGTAATCAAACCGTTAAAGCAACTTAGCTTTTTCCGTGAGTACTGTTATATGCCATGAGAAGATAGAGAGGCAGTGTTACATGGGCAGGAACAGCAGAAACGAAGATAAAATGTTGAAGGAGAGCATGAAAGGAAAATATAGGAACAGAATACCTAGATTGGGTAATCAGCTACCGGATATGTTTATAACGTATATCAGATGGCTTATCAGTTTTCACATAAGGACACAAGACTTCAGGAAACACAGAATCTGAACGATAAGCAGAGAAGATGTCAGAGGGATGTAGTACATTTTCACGACCTTCATCACTCGAAATCTGTGACCGATGACCAGTCACGTGATTCAAAAGGGAAAGACATAAGGAGAGAGGTTGCCTTTCACATCGTCAGGGGGGCTGAGGTCTTTCATCCCATGTGGCTTTCAACCTAATGATGTGCCTCGTCTGAAGATGATGATGTTGATAGTTCAAAGATGTACACCGCTAGTCTAGTGGTGGAATAGATCCCCCACTATGGTTGATCTGTTGCGTCTCTCTCTCTCTCTCTCTCTCTCTCTCTCTCTCTCTCTCTCTCTCTCTCTCCCAGGTTTGGTTCTGATGGTGTTTACTGCGGATGTTGTCCCGTGGTCAGCAACATGCTGGCAGCTCAGGATGTCAAAGGTGTAACATATGTTTACATCAAAACTGTTACCCATGAGCCAGCTGGTGCCACTGGCAACGTGACGCTCCCACCACCTTTGGTGACGTATGACAGTTGTGACATCAGGAACCTGACTCACCTGATGTGTACAGTAGGAGAGTGTTTGTATGTGGCTGAATCACATAGCAGATGAACATACATGTTATACTCATGCACACGAATTACATTTATCGACAGGCAACAGAATTAGATCTTCAGTCTCTGCTGTAAATCTGATGATGGAAGAGAAAATCAATTGGTAAGTTGAACTCTGACGTCAAGTGTAGAAAATGGCAAAAAAAGCTGGTGATGACGCTAGAGGATATACCAAGAGAGGAAACTTATGACTGAGAAGGAGAGACATGCTAGGCACGAGTTGCCAGACACAGTGTCCACCACGACTGTACACATAACCCGTTTGCATGACTGGTGGTCGTCCTCAGCCGCCGTTTCTCTGAGGTTCACTGTGTTGCACCATCATAATATGTTGTGGCTATAGCTAACCAAGCCTGACTGATCCTCCGCTGACTGACTCCTCACTGCTAGGTCCTCCTACAGGAGGAAGCCCGCTGGCTGCAGGAGGGGATCAAACACCGATTGGCCTCTGAGCTTGGCCGGTCTGGCGGGATCAGAGATCCGTTTATGGCATCGCCGCCGGAGACGCTCTGAGCAACATGAGCCGCGGAAGGTTTCATCAGAACTCCAGGACGATCTTTCGTTCTGATGTTGACTGAGGTAACTCTAAGAAGGCTGGATGTAAACACTCGTATCCATGATATTTTACTGGCACACGTCCACAACTCATCATCAATCAGAATGTCTCCCGTCAGTTCAGGACACATAGATGATATAGATTTGCTCGTTTTATATCACGCCAAGAAAGAGAACCCTGGTTGGAGTTACTTCGACATCCGCGCGGCAAAAAGGACGGACAGTGTCTCTCTCTCTAGCCCACTGCAGAACCTCTGGCACATCACCGTCCAACATTCACTCTCAGGGAAACAAGTGTATTGTAGCCTTGAGATCAATCTTCTCTCTCTTGAACTCGTTCTGTAATAAGCTTCCTCACTCAGCTTTCTGTCGTTCGCTCGGGGTAGAAACCTGAACGTTTATGTCCGATTCAGGCACTAAAAGTTTCCGTAAGAATATCATAGAATTCCGAAGGTATACACTACGTATATCTGACTTGCTTATTATGCAGGTCTTAATGATTGACAGGAAAGATCAACATTGGTATCGTATCACTCACGTTATTGTGAGCTTTTTCCCACTGTCAGCGAAAACAGATAGCCAGTAAAATCTACCTGACCACCTCAGCCACTCTCAAACATTACATATTCATACAAACTGTTAACCATATATGAATATATTAGGTAACTTCAACCTTCAGTTCTAGTTTATTAACGTAACTAATTCTGTTTAATGAGATAAACAAAGCCACCATCTCTCGTCTCTCCAATCAGGATCTGAGAGAGTGAACATCAGGCTGTGTTAAACGTTGGTATTCACGTTGGAAACGTAACTTAGGGTGATGATGGCAGTAATCACAGAGGCTCAAGCACTCGGAGCTCATTATCTCGTGTATCTGAGAAGACAAAGCCATGCCACTGCAGCGGCTGCTCTCCTGGTCGTCCAAGATTGACTTGATTGTTACCCCCTCAAGCTACAGTACCTCCGGCCGGGAGAGAGAGTACTTGTGACATGTATTTACCACACTGGGAGCCGTAATGATGCAGGTAAAATGCTCTGAGGGCTATGAGTGATTGATATACTTCGGATGCTTTTGGTAAACGAGGAAAATGCTGCGAGGAGAGGAGTAGAGGGTGTTTTAGTACACACACACACACACACACACACACACACACACAACTCCTCTTACAACAGCCCACTGTCGTAGCCTCTATGTCCCACACAACATATAACATGCCTCCCCACAATACATAACACATTATACACCCAGCCTCTGAGAAAGGCAACAGCTGGCGCCAAGTGGACGCCTTGAGCGACGGGCCAGGAAAAGTCAACTGAAGGAAATGACCGAAAAAAGTGTTGACTCTGAAGGAGACAATACATAACAGAATGAAGCATGAAGATCGCAGGAAGTATTGAAAAGCCGTAAGATCCACGTGTGTACAGACCGAGGAAAGTGAATTATGTTAACGTTGTATGATTTACGATCATCTTGGCCAAGGAAGAGGGAAAGTCTTGAGAAAAATGGTTGAGGATGAAGGACGACGCAGGAAACCAACATAAACTGAAATAACGAGATCGAAATATCTTAAGAAAACGCGGGAAATTGATGTATTGTGAATGAAGCGAGGAGGAGGAGGAGGAGGAGGAGGAGGAAAGAGAGAGAGGAAACGACATGTGATGCAGAGGAGAGTGAGGGAGGACCTGTACGGGGACGTCTTCGGTCGTCCCCACAATATCTAGGTGACACTGCGGCCTAGCAAGACTTAACACTGCTGATGACGTACTCCTAAATCACTCTAGTCTGATCAACCGCACTTGATGATATATCCTAAACCCTCACTGGCGCGAGTCTTACCACTACATAAGAAGATTTTATGGTAAAGCATCAAAGCCAACATAACACAGTCTTTGATAGTGACGAGAGATGATGGAGCAGCGTCAGCGGCAGCCTTAGGTAACAGGACACCAGGGTCTCCTGAGGGGCCTCAGAAAACTACCAGGATCAACGATGGAGATTTAATGATCTCGTTGTCTCTCGTTCGATGGACTGAATTAGGCGACTCGATGAATCATGGACGCCATTGGTTCTGACCAGGAGGAATTCACTTTATATCATGTTATATATATATATATATATATATATATATATATGTATATGTATATACATATATATATATATATATATATATATATATATATATATATATATATATATATATGTATATTGAGTATCGGAGATCTACTGGTGAGTAGAGGATGTAGACTCGACATGAATATTGTATCATTTAATGAAAGTGATTAGCTGAGAGTGATGAAGAAAATGGCAAAACCAAGAGTGAGTGAGTTTATCTAACGATGATGAAATACAGAAAATATACATACATAAATGGCCATTCAATTACTCTTCACTTATAACCTAGAGCCATTGGAATGCGTTTCTGCAGTGCAGAGAAAATACGCGGAAATCATTATCATGAGGAAATACTTTGGTTTATGACCGTGGAAATCACTTCCCATCCCACGGGCTATGAAAATGCTACTAACATATTTTACGAGATAGAATATACAATCACGTTCGTGAAGAATAATGACTGATACTGCAGTCAAACTGTCGTCAAAAGAATGGGAAATGATTAATGTGATGAATTATATATATATATATATATATATATATATATATATATATATATATATATATATATATATATATATATATATATAATAAGCGGCTCACTCTGTGCTTACTTCAAGTGATTAATTGATCTATTTTCAGTTACATGTTGACGATGACATACAGAACACCTTTACCTAAACACATCATGTCCTTTGGATCCAGTTTCCTCTCTGGAGATACCATGTCAACGGTGTCTTTGATGCAATTCACCACACGCTTGTACGTTTCCCAGCCAATTCGTAGATATGTGATCAGACCTTATATAGCTACGCCAATTGAAATACAAGCAACGTGAAACATTCATAATAGAGCAAAAAAAAAGTGGAATGAAACATTTTGTGGACAAAGGGAGAAAAACATCTGGTCTTCTGTGCCATACCATTGCCAGACTTTTTACCATCACTACTGCGATGAGTGGTCTCCTCATTCCTGTCCAATCTTTACTTATGGTTATAAGAATTATCCTTTACTACGTGTACATAACGTGGCGACCTTTGTGTTCGATAACCTGGCCCCTCACACCGATCCTTATGATACAATGATGATGGTACGTTAAACATAATAACGAGTTCCCCGAACTTTGCGACAAATCGTTAGATAAACAAAGGATCCTAAATTACAAACTTGTGCCTAGAATGATTACCAAATAGTCAAAGTTGCCAGATGATGACATGCCAGGTGATGACATGACAGGTGATGACATGCCAGGTGATGACATGACAGGTGATGACATGACAGGTGATGACAGGGGATGACATGCCAGGTGATGACACGACAGGTGGCGACAAGAAACATAAAGATGAAACCTGAAAAGATTTATTCGTGACCTGATCTTTGATATGGCGGCCTCTCAGAACTCCATCAAGAGATAAGTGAAGCACAGAATTATCACTTTTTATGAGGAAAAAGTCTATTGCCTCTCATCAGGAGGGGGATGAGGAAGAGAATTTTCGGACATTAAGCTTCTTTCTGATTCTCTTATGAGAGAGAGAGAGAGAGAGAGAGAGAGAGAGAGAGAGAGAGAGAGAGAGAGAGAGAGAGAGAGAGAGAGATACGCTCGTTGGGAAAGATAATGTGATCATCGCCCCAGGTCGCTCTCATAAACTCCATGAAACTCTATAAGACCCGCAGGAGACCTTGGAAAGTAGTGAGAGAATTGAAATCTTTCAAGACGGTTAGAACGTAAGGATTTCTAACGCGTTCAGGATATACGGTTAGGGACCTTCAGCACCCTTAGGTCATAGTCAGGTACTTCCAACACACTCAGACGACCGAGAAAGATCCCTCAACACATCCGCTGGCTGCAGGAGAACCTCAAAGACACTGAGGACAAATCTAGCGTCTGAGGACACGTTCAGGACAAAGTTAAGGACTTTCCGGATCCTGTAACACATCCCCTGATGCTAAGAGAGGCTCTGGCGTATCCAGGAAAATGTCGAGGATACTCTCAGCACAGTAAGAAGACTGGGTGACTGTGGACTCCATCACATTGGGATGACGATGAGGGCGTCTCCAGCACGCCAAGACGACGGCGAGGGAACCCCCGCAACACAGAGGGAGAAAAAAGAGGGAAGGGATGTGGTGATGATGGAGCGGTTTACTTACTGAGGAGTGCGACAAAACAGTTTTGCCACAGAGAGCAGGGGACTTGTAAGATCACAGCTCCTGACTTTAATACACGCTGGCTTCGTCCACGTTTATTACGTGAGGCATCTCAATCCTTACCTTCACTGTATATATCAGACTTACAAAGCTTTTTACTTGTAATGCTTCTCCGCTTATTCGCCAGCTGCGACACAATGATGATGGTGTCATCTATATACATCTGAGTCCTAGTTAGTATCAACATTCTTGCTCCCTACAGTCAGCTAGAGAAGAGCCACTCATTCCCTTCGCCACAACACAACACCGTTTACCAGACCTCAGCCACCACCAACAGTGAACTCCTAGCAAGCTCATTGTGTTCATCTGATCATCTGTCAACATCTACAACACAGACCTCTCGTTATCCTCGAAAGCTGCCAGGCCTCATTGTTGGAAGAATAGCAATTGTCACCGTTGGAACCATGTCATTTCTCACTGTTGGGAGAGTATTAGGTTTCACTGTTGCAAAAATGTCAGTTTTCACCGCTGGAGGCGTTTTTGTTTTCACTGTTGGAAGAGTCCCAGGTCTGACCGTTGGAAGAGCGTGAGGCCCTCACTGTTGGAAGAATGCCACCTCTTACTACTGGGAGAGTGCCAGTTTCTGCCGCTGGAGCAGAACCAACTCTCACTATCAAAAGCGTCAACTCTCACTGGTTGGAAAAGTACGATCCTCTCACTTTCGGTAGTTCTGGTTATGGGACGAATCGTTTGGGCAATGAAGAGTCAGAGTGTCAATGATACTGAGAAAATTCAGCTAGTCTAATCAGCATAAACTATTTCTAACTATTTCTAAAACATAACTAACGTAAAAATCAGACGTAATCTACTCCAAAAACATCTCCAAGAAAATTCATTTTCACCTGAGCTCAAGCAACCATAGCATCGAGGAGAGTGGTATGTTTTTTGAAATTCGTTTCTTTCCTGCGCGTTTGTTTTTGTTGCCGTAAATTGTGATTACTGTTTGTGTGTTACGGGGAGGGGGCTCCACACACGTGTTGTCTCGTCTCTTATCTTGTATATACGTACCTTGTTTTTGCTCCTACAGGATATGTGTGAATGTGTGTGTGTGTGTGTGTGTGTGTGTGTGTGTGTGTGTGTGTGTGTGTAATATCACCTGTTTGTTTACACACGGTTTTGCTGAAGACGTTAGTCAAAAATTTCTTTCCATTATTACTGTCTTTTTATCTTCATCTCTGTTCGTACCCTTTGTTACAGCACCACTCACACTGTGTGTATCCTCTTCAGTGCCTACCACTCGACCCCAAGCACTGCTTAGTAGCCACATAAGCCCCAGTAACCAAAATTTCTCAAGCTTTTCCAAGGTGACCTCATACTGCCAGGTTACCACCATTGTGGCCAGTACCTGAGCTCTGCAGGTGGTGTTCCTGGCCCCTACCAGTGTGTGGCCAGCAGCTGGACTATGCAGGTGGAGGCTTTTACTCCAAGCTAACCCCTCGAGGACCCACAGCAGCTCTCCCGAGTAGGGAGGCTGAGGAGCAAAACTTTACCATGAAAGTTAACACTTTACCCAGTTCTTGGTATAGTGCAAGCACTTCAGTGTCGCCTCGGTAATATACGAGTTTAGAAAGGAAACGACTGACTGTCAGTGCACAAAACTGATGGTTTTGAAGTATAGGTCGAGTGAGGGGAGAATGAAATTAACTGACCATCGAGTATATAGTAGCGAGGGGAGAGGGAGAGGATATTAGGGCCAACCTCGTTTCCTGGTGACTGGGGTCCCGACGAGGGGAATAAAGAGAGCTCGTCCAAATTCCTGTACTAGAGCGGACTATGGACTCAGTCAAGTCAGGTGTTCATCACACGACCAAGAAAGCTTTCCTTAAATGTCCACAAAGGAAGGAGGGAGACAGACTTGCTGTCGATATGTCCGTTATGAGGGTACAGATACATACGATGGCTCTGATTCTATGGGTAATAACTGTAGCAAATCCTAATTGCCCTGTTTTTCTATCGCCAGACTGACCTGGACCAGGGAGTATCATGGCCAGTTTCTGGACCCCTGGTGAACATGCTGACGACACTGAGTTATGACTCGTGCAGACAGATAGAAGCCACCACCAAGCGCCCTTCCTAAGGCGTGGGCGTGGTGAGAGGCAATTAAGTCGGAGCTAATGATTTTGTCAGAGTTTTGCCGTCTCGACAAACACTCTAGTGTTGAGGAACCCCTATTATCACTCTCTCAACGCGTGTCGCTCGGAAAAGAACAGTTTTAATTTCCGTAACATCCTCCCTTACATGTTTACATCTCACACTTTATATTCCCATCAAAGAACATGCAGGAGCCGGAGGTGGAGAGGCAACGGGGATTTATACTTCATCTTGTGTGGATAGACTTCTCTTTTTTTCGTTTAGGAAGTCTTTGGATAAAATTCGGAGCAAGAAGCTCTGTATCTTATGAAGAGTTTACGGTGAGGTGCTTCATATCTTCCATCTATTGATATCCTGTGTACAGAATGAGCTATATTTATCATTTTTTTTCTATTCAGGACATTTTTTGTTTATGGCACAATTAATCAGAAGATTTTGACAAATTCTTTCTTCGTGTCAGTCTGTTCATATGTCCGTCTGTCGCAAGAGTGCGAGGGAGGACATGGGTGGCACAGGCAAGGGGACATGGGCGACGCGAGTAGGGAGACGTGGGTGGCACAGAGAAGGCCGCACATCACCAAGGCAAGTCACACAGCTGGCACTGTGGGTCGTAATTGCCTGGCCCTCAGTGCCAAGGTCCTCATCTGATTCTCATTATCTCGCAAGTACTTCCTTCACGAGAACTCTGACTTTATTTCTTTCCCTTTGTTAACGTCTTTCTTGGAACCTTGGTGACTTATTCTGTAGTCTGGTGCCCTCAGATGATATATATATATATATATATATATATATATATATATATATATATATATATATATATATATATATATATAGAAGGCTATATTACCTCACTTCTCAGTGTCTCTTGCACCACCTGTGGTTGGCAGCTGACTGTTACTACCACCTGCTATCCAAACAACATCACCAAGAGGCGGGACTTTTTGTCATGGATCTGCAAAGCTGGATTACCAACTTGGCTCACCACCAGTCTCGCACATCACATCAGCTCACCAATGGTGAGTCATGAGTTCATCACATCATCGGTCCAACCTTTGGCAATCATCACTTCGAGTCACTACTCTGGATCACCAACTGGCCCACTTCTGTGGCTCATCAAACAGGGTCATCTTAACACAATGGTAGGAATCACCACACTCGCTCATCACTTCCGAACACCACCACTATCAATATTCAGAACGAGTCATCACCCGTCCTGACTCACCTCTGTGGCTCATAAGTGAGAGACTCACGACTCTGTAAAGCACTCATGATTCATGGCGACGCCGCCACCTGCCTCATTCATGCATTCATGGACACTGAAGGCCACTAACAAGCGCCATTCACGGCAGCGCCGCAAGTGAGAAAGATTCTCAAGAAAACCTTTACTTTGTGGGAGACGACAGAAGTCTGCGCCAGCCATTACCACGTGGGAAACATTCCACCTCGCACAGGAGAGGATCCAGGAGTTCTGTGCTTGTTCAAGATTTGTTCCTTATTGTTGCAAGTTGTTGTCTGTTGGGAAACGAAATAATGACGCTGATATTTTGTGTGCTTGTTGTTGTGGTCCCTGACCTATGGGTTATGAGCTGTGGGCTCTGACTTATGGGTTATGAGTTGTGGGTTCTGACGGATGGGTTATGAGTTGTGGGCTCTGACCTGCGGGTTTTGAGTTGTGGGCCCTGACCTGCGGGTTATGAGTTGTGGGCTCTGGCGTGTGGGTTATGAGTTGTGGGCTCTGGCGTGTGGGTTATGAGTTGTGGGCTCTGAAATGTAAGCTGTTGCTATCTGTGGTGAGTACCAGTGTTCGTACGGTTTCTTCAGATATTTGTCCAACGAAAATTTGTGCTGGAAAACCTGTAATGATTGCGTGATTTCTATCCTACAGTTCTTCAACATCAGATATCATGAAGGTTATGACAACATCAGATATTATGACGAAGGTTATGACAATAAACATTCAATAGATGTTGATAATCATACCATTTCAGAGTGTCCCACCTTATGGCCTAAGCCAGCGGTGTCTTCATGCAAAAGAGAACTGGAGATGTATATTTGAGTGATTTTTGATTCCTTGATACGCAACTTTCCAGCGAAGCTTTATATAACCTCGCTGCCCTGTAATCAACTTCATATTAAAACTTTGTCTCGATAGAATACAGGTTATGTAAACCGCAATTTCCAATGATAACTTATATAAGATTACTAGTGGAGAGGTTTCAATTCCAAACTGTTTTACAGTTCAATTCCCCACTGGATCAAACTCCAGTAAAAACTTTCATAAGAAAAGGGTGAATTGTTTTTTTAAGTCTTCAGTTTATTACCTGAGAAGCAATAGATTTAACCCTAACAACAGCTGAGGAAAGCAGGAGCACCACTACCACAGCTGGGAATAGGACCGGATCTTTAACAATGAAACAGCTGAGGACAAATAGTACCAGTTCAACAGCTGAGGACTGGAATTCTACTAGTGAAACAACTGTGAACAAGAACTGTACACGTACAACACCTGGGAACAACTCCATTACAACAGCTGAGGAGTAAACGGTAACTCTAGACCAGTTGTGGATTGGAAATATAACAATACAACAGTTAGGAACTGTACCTCTCTATCAGCTGGGAGAACTCCATCACACCAGCTGAGGACTGGGATAATACCACTGCAATAGCTGAGGGGACTGTAATACCACGATAGCTGGGCACTGTACCACTACAACAGCTGGAGAATGTATCACTACAACAGGTGGGGGACTTTACCCCTACAGTAACTGGGAACTGTACCACTACAACAGCTAGGGGACCAAAACTGCCAGTCGAGTCCACGTTACGTCAGTACAGACAGTCTGACCCTTGGCCCTGTGCTGGACAGTACAATGGCGCGTATATAAGCAAAATATATCGTCAGAGCTTTATAAAGAGAGTAATTGAATACGTGGTTATTCCACCTTCATTTTCAGAACTCGATGCAGCTTTGATGTCGTCATGTATTAAAGATACATGACTCTTGGTAAACTTTGCAGGGAAATGATCTTACGCTGATTAGAAGCCAAATTAGTGAAAAAAAATAAATAGAGAATCATGAAGATACACAAAATACATATATGTTTATGGATGTGAATGAAATGCCTCCACTTGGCTGACACATGATGGGATTATGTGTGTACTATAGCGGCAGAAGTAGCTATTCCTTTAGCAATATACATTATATAGCGATAGACATGAGAAACACTTACGTAACGCTAACTGCAGTAAGCGAAAGGAAGCGGATGGTGAAGAGAGTAATATAGTGCGTAGTTCTGCATGGTTCTGGAGCCCCATACGAACCTTGAAACGAGAGGATAAAATGTGAGAATGTTTCGAGATGTGGACCTTTGAGAAGAGGAGCGAGGATATACCGGGTAGAGCAACCAAGCGACACAGAAGTTTTTCGTAAAATGAAAGTGTAAGGAAGGAGTTTGCTGGATGCAATAGCTCGGCGGTATATGAATGGATTCTGACCTATGATGGCGAGAGAAAGTCGGCAGAAGAGCCAGATAGATGGGAAGATATGAGGTCAAGACGATGAGGTCAAGACGACAGGAGCAAGACAGGGAAAAGATCGAATCTGGATGACTTTAACAAATTGCTTTTCAATCTTTTTTTCTTCTTTCTTAACCTCAATCTTATTAGACCCAGCCACGAATAAGGACTTATGCTTTTGAGTGGAGGCTCTCAAGACCACCGAACATAGCAGGATATTAGCTATTTGTAAAGCAGAAATGATAAAGTGTGAACTAAAGGAAAACATTTCTACACTTACATAGTGGTGCCTTTGTCCACCACATATTCATGCTTGTCTTTTTAATGAAGCGGTGATATGTCTTGCTGGAAAATAACTGGTCTTCTTTATGGGACCAAACTGTGTATATAATGGCCTGAAAATCTACATACTAATTAACTCTGACATGAAGACAGCCAGTATTGCTGGGAACCACAAAGGCTCATCTCCCGGAAGCAACACCATTATATTCTATTTGAAAATTTAGTGAGAAATTCTAACTTATTGTGTTACCGAGACCAGAGTTGTCTGGGAACTTGAATATATACATGGAAAAATCCTAGGTGTTGGAAGAGGAGTGAGAGGCAGTTGTGCAGTTACAGGGTAAAGTATTGTAGATGGAATTTCTGTGCGCAGAGTATAACAACGTCTGTGTTTGTGTGAAGGAATTTCTTTCACATACTACCGCTTGCGGAGTGTGGCTGAACAGATGGCCTGTGAGGTGAACAGCAGGGAGAATATCCTGAACATTTAAAGAGAGGCATATGTGTCATATATGAACGAGTTCAGCAGGTGTATCAGTCAAGTGTGGAGAGTGACATATGTATGAAAGTAGATAAAAATGACAATTACTTAAGATGGAAAAGAAGATGAGGAGAGGGTCTGGCCGTCAAGAAACTACGTGTAATATATGAGTATGTCAGACAGTGTCTGAGAAATGGGCACAGGTGTGTAAGAGGCCTGGGAAGTGCGGCAGATGTGTTACAGAAAACACAGAAAAGCAACAAACATGTTGAACCAACCTGTGGTGAGAGGCAGTTGAGGAGAAAGCCATGAGTATCATGAAGCTGAGGAGAGTGGCATGTGTGTCATAAAAACTGAGAGGAGTGTCACATAAGTTTCACTAAACATGTCAATAAAAACTCGCTGGATCCTTTTTTCTTTTTCTAGCCCGGTCGAGCACAGAATGAGGTGTGATGAAAGGGACGCAGAACTGTATGGTAAAGCCAAACAATTGGTTGCGACACATCTAACACCACTTTAGCTTCGGCTAATAACCTGCAGCTTCTCTCCCTCCACCCCTGGCTAGACATAGGCGGTACTTGTGTCATCCGTGGTGTTACGCTGTCTTACCACCAGAGAGAGAGAGACAAGCTCTCACGGGTGTTAAACATTCAAATTAGCGAGTAATTACATCCCTCAGGCCCGTCAGTTCCTCATCATGTTCCCTCCTCATCAATCATGTACTTTTGCCTGACTTATCCACCACCTGTCATGTTGTAATTGATGATGCTACCTTTATTGTTGCTGCTCTTCTTCTCTTCTTCTTCGTCATTAGTTTCCTCTTCTTATTCTACTTCATTTTTCTTCTTCTTCTTTAGCTCCTCACCATGTGGCACAGTACCGTCCCTCGCGCCAAGGACATCATGTCTGATGATCCCAAAATAGTTCAGCGTCAGTGTCAGACTCGTGGTCCCGTGAACTGCCTCCCATGCTGCCCTTTCAACGCTGGCTGTGTGCGTGAGATGCTGCTGGCTATAACAACCCGCTCAGCTCTTGATATGTGCACGCAGTGATAGTAATAAGTCATCTCTAGCAGCTGTGGTGGCTCACCCAAGTCACGTACAAGCAGCCGGTCTCTTAATCTCGATCACTCTTCCCAGCACATACCTCCTCCTCCCCTTGTCTCCCACTAAACCTTCCTCCAGCACCTCGTCCTTGGAGTACCCTAGTCCATGCCAACATTGCGCCAGTTCATCTTCTCTTCACTCGCGTCCCCCAGCACCAGCTGAGTTCTCTCACCACCCCAGAACCTCTTCCTCCTTAGCTCCTTCCAGTACCACACTTACTCCCCAACAAACCCACAATACCACCCCAGCATCTCCCACTACCCTTCTCCGCTTCACAGCACTCAGCCAACTCACGTTGTTGTTCAACATGTAACCTCCACTGACGCCCACATTTCCACAACTGGACCAAGTATTGAGAGCCACTGGGCCGTGAAGGACAGAGGAGGAGGAGAAGGAAAAGAAAGACACGCAAAAGGAGTGAAAGAAGTGTGATGAATGTCACATGAAAAACTGAGAAAGAAGAAGTAAGCCAAGCTTGCATCTCTGCCAACTTGTGCCACTAAAGTTTTACAGTGTGGGAAGCGTGTGTGGCAGGGGACGTCCTGTGGAGGCCTGGCCCACACCTAGGGAGGGAGCAGCCGGCCAGGTGGCTGGATCAACATACCTCCAGGACTTGGACTACTCCTGAGGAAGGAACCTGAGTGACATATGTGAACCTCTTTTTCCATCCATTACGAGAGAGAGAGAGAGAGAGAGAGAGAGAGAGAGAGAGAGAGAGAGAGAGAGAGAGAGAGAGAGAGAGAGAGAGATCTAGTTACTCCCCTTTATGTTGCTAGAGTTTGTTTGTGGCCTGCTGTAGGCACGAGCGTTCTCATGGCTCCTGTCACCCATGTCAGGGCGGCCTAACACTTTACCATGCCTCCTGGCACCCATGTCAAGGCCACCCATCACGTTCCCATGGCCAGTAGCACCCATGGCAACCCTCGCACTAAAGGGGATGTTGATGGGTGGCCTACCGGAGTGAGAAGGTCCTCCGATCTCCATGACACCCTCCACACCCGACACCCTCCATATCCGACACCCTTCACAACCGACACCTTCCACACCCGACACCTTCCACACCCGACATCCTCCACAACCGACACCTTCCACCGACACCTTCAGCACCCGACCCTCCACACACTGCACCCTCTACACCCAACACCCTGTACACCCGACACCACCAACACTCTCCCCATCCAACACTATCCACACCTCCCAAACAGGAGCGCGTTGGAAAACTGGTGGTGTCTGCTCTATGAAATCCTATTCATATGCAAATGAAATTAATGTCACCAAGAAAAGAGAAAATCTGAATACATAGTACAGAAGAAGGTCAAAACGTACGTTCGATGATTTTTGTGTCTTCATCCGGACCCATGTTTTGAGAAGCTCAGATATTTCAGCCTTCATATTGCGGAGGATATATCCAGGAAACTTACCCAAGGGCAATGGAAAGTACAAAAGAAACTACAAAGGAAAATATTACCGTCTAAAATCTTTACCAAAAATGATCACGTTAATCCCTTCACTCAAAAATGGTGAGGCCGATCCCTCCACAAAAAAGGAAAAATAAAATCTCTATCGTTAGTTTCGTCAAAATATGAGATCTTAAGATCTCCCCAAGAGCTTGGCTGCCTCGGCTTGGCTACCTAATTACCGAAGTGGCTTAACGCTGCTGTGGCCTCACCTACACCTACCATGGTCCGCCCAGCAAGTCTGGCACAAGCAGCTGGAGTGATCGTCATGCATCAGTCAGTCACGTTAGTTCACAGTCATCCCTTCCCCATCAAAACACCATTTGGTTAGTGTCAGTGGTGTCCGGACCCTTCCCAAGACGCTGGTGATGGAATGTTCTTATTGAACACAGGCGATCTCGAAATTCACATCGCGAGAACGGTGCTGCTGCCTCACACGCACACACACACACACACACACAGTCTGGTCACGTTTTCAGAGTGTCTGCAGGAATTTATTCCTTATGTAAAACTAATTCTGTGGAGGTGAGGCGAATTCTGATTCTTCCCTCAACTTTGCTACGGTAATGGGGAAAGCCTTCTGAAGTGTCTGAATATGGTATATGTGCTGTGGGTATGTATGCATGTACACCTATTTGTGATGTGCACAAGTATGTTCATTGTGTGTGCATGTGTACATATATGATGATAGTGTGTATGGCATTCAGAGTAATAAAACAAGCAGTGGCAGCCAAATCCATGCTCACACACACACACACACACACACACACACATCTCACAGCGTTAGATTTTTTTTTATACAAATCTCTGAAGACATAAAGACTTGTCTAAATATCCTGGTTATGTTATGTAATTACATATAATCATCAAAGTTTATTAAGAAGAGAGCGATCATCTTTCCCCAAACAACTTAAATTATGAATCTTGTCTGCCGGAACCTATGCAGTGTTCACACTATTACGAAAAAAGGCAGACAGAAATTTCACCGACACGTGAAGTTAGGATTGGATGCGTCAATCAGAGGCAACACAGGAGCTCTTGGAGAATTAACGATGTCCTCACAACATCAGCCAAGTGAGGGAGATTGTTTGGGCCAACACTCTCCCTCACTTGGCTGCTTTGGTCCCGGGGAGGAGTCGTTGATGGCTTCGTGTTATTACCACTCGAGATAAAATACCTTGAGTGTGAGCGGAACCATCTGCTGGTCTGCTCATGTCTTCGGCAAAGAGACACGTCGAGGGATAAATGGTTTATCGTCAAAACTAAGGGCTTCCGGTGGTGTTTTGGTCAGCTGGGTGTTGGTGCTTTGTGAGGTAATTGACCGTCTATACAGCAGAGGACGACGCCTACTGCCTACCGAAAGAACACACGAGTCTTCTTCACTACCTGCTTGCCTATCCACCTGCCTGGTTCTGGATCTCAGGACTACGTACTTGGTGATGCACTCCAGCGTTAGCCCTAAGTGGTAAGTTTACTTTCCAAACTCCGATAGTGGCTTTTTCATCACCCGTGGGACGAGTTTGGTATACATAAGTATAGTGGCTTCCCTCATGCTCCCTAACGCTCCCTGACGTCTTACAACGCCCAGAGACGCTCCCCATTACGCTTTAACGACCCATAGCACCCCATCATTGTCCCCTGGCGTCTACTAACTCCCCCTGACGCTTCCTAGCATCCAGGGATGTCCAATCATCTTCTTGATACTCCTGACATTCATTAGCATCTCTGACGTTTCCTGGAACTCCTCGATATCCCAAAATCCTTCAACATCTCCCTCATTACCTTTTTATATGAAATTTGATGTAAGTCTATATTCTTTTGACAAAGTGAACCTCAGTGGCATTCGTTAATTACAAGATCAAGATCATATCGTAAAATCTATTTATGTTGTGCAGTGTATTCGAGTTATTTCTACATCTAAGATATAGCTGAAATCATAGACATCATATTCTGCTGGTAAATATGATATAACTTTCAATTCCTGAGGGCCAAAAATTATGGCCGGTAGCAACATGGGAATTACTTTCAAAGAGATGCTTAGCCTAATTCTAATTAAGGTAACTCAGGTGAGCAAAAATTCTAATCTTGTCAGCCGTGTTGCTGGCTGGCCTGTGTGTGTGTGTGTGTGTGTGTCTCGGCCGCCGTCCTCACTTGATTAAGGCGGCCAAAGTTAGCCGGCGTCGGGAAGTTGTTGGGCGGGTCGACACACACACACGTTGTAACTCCGTCATAAACGAGAGGTCGCTACGTAATGATCCACACTGAAGCTGCCGCCACTTGCAAGACACATTTGACGAACCTGATCAATACCAGCAACATGTGATGACTGAGCTGCTTACGACGTCTCGATTGATTAAGTTATATGCATGACGGGTCTTATAGTCAGTCTACTTGCTGGATACAACTACTAATCACAACCAGACAAGTGCACAAATACAGCCGGCAGCTGTCAAGAGTTGGCCAATATCGTCAATAGCTGCTCCTCATCTCGCCTGCCTCTCAAACTACTAACATCAACACTTGACCTGTTACTACAGTTGGACGAAGCTGTCAAGAACAACACTGGACCTGTTGAGCGTTCAGGCTAGACCTGAACTAGCGACCACCTGGCCCTGAGGGCCATGAATGAGGTGGACCACTGTGTGCCCGGGGTTGGGGGTGAGGAGCTTGGGAAAACCATGTTGTGGTGACCAGCGTCCCAGTGGCTGAGGCTGCTGCTTCACTACAAGTGAATCCACTGAGTACCCCTCCATCCCAACCACCAGTCATTCCTTGTAATGTCGCTGGTTTCATTTCGGCTTCAAAGTTTCGGGCTGATGATTCAGTGATACAAAATCCCAATGTACCAAGCATTACCCATAGGTGTGACGTACAAAGATTCCTGGGGTTAACAAAGTTCCAAAACTTTTCCAGTAAAGTTTAGTACCTACAAGTCACCGTTCTCTTGGGTATGCATTTGCAAGAGAGGTTCTTTGTAGTTTTTTGCTAACTCACACGGTAAAATACATGAACTATTTAGAGGTAGAAAAGTGCCATGTAGATCCCATAAATCTTTTCAACTTCACTGGCGTAATGTACATAATTCACAGTTTAGGAAAGAATATACATTATCCAAGCAAGACTATATATCTTAGTACCTCAGCTGCCCCACGCGCTCTTACATGGTGAGATCGCCAACAGGGAAGGTAGTCTAAAATCTACTAAAATGTGATACTTGGATGATTTTCTTTGTTCACGTAGGAGTGTGGACATGGCAGCCAAGTAGCCACTAGATCCTGATGATAATAGTGCTGGGTCATCGCAGCCAGCGGACCAGACTAATGGATGGATCAGTTGGGCGGAACATCTAGTTTGGTCAGGAAGGGTACCAACATACACCACACTGCCTTCCAACCATCACTACAAAATGCTGCTTTGGACGTCCTACCTTCTGCCATTATCCTGAAGGAGCCTCCAGTCTCCAGCTCTCACTAACAAGGCCACTAAGGTTTTCAGCCTGCTCTCTCAAGGTCGCTCTCATACCTTCCCCTCCTGTGGGATGGGACTATAGATCATTTATATTCTAAACTGTGATGCTTCAACCGTCTGAGTACAGCGTATTATGGCTTACCTGTCTGTCATAACAAATAAGTATATCGTATTCAGCATTATGTTAATGGACGTTTACTACTGCAGACTAGACCATGTGATGTGTTGGTTAGCAGGCCAGCAGCCAGCGAGAACCCAAGTAATATTTCAAACTGAGTGTTGTCTGTCCTCGCCGCCAGCAACACCTCCCGCTGGGGGAAGTGACTAACGTGGTAGCTCTTCATGGGCTGAACCTGGACACTTTCACTTCTTTCTTTCCACTGATACTACGCTGTTATGTTACGCTCAGATCCCTTCTGAATGGGTGTAAAGTCAGAGTAAAACTATAGACAATGATTGCTATAAAAACTACGTCAACGTAACTTCAACTGATCTTTGACCATGGGAGTTTACATGGTGGAACATATGCGAGTCTGCTGTGTAAACAAATGTCTACATGACGTGATTGCAAGCTGCAGATCGTGTTCCGTAAACTGCCCTTCCCTCTCAAATCTCTAATAATTCAACGAAGCTCAGGTTGATGGTGAAAGAGAAGGTTAAGGCTGTACTGACTGTCGTGCAATGGAGATAAATGTAATGCTGGAAGAAGCCCAGTACATAAAGGCCGGAGGATCTGTGTACATGGTTATTCCAATACGATCTAAGTGGGTTATGACGACGTATGACTTAACAGGAAGACGACATCTGGGAAGATACGGATGGTTGATCAGCCCAGGACCGCAAACTGACGACCCAACACCCGATGAACCATCGCTAGCGGCTTTCCTGTGACAATAACCACACACCTGACTCACCACATCCACCACAGTGGTAACTCAGTACCACAAGACCTAGACCTGATCTCCCACAGTGGCGACATAGCTCCACATATCTGACCTCACATTGTAGTAACACAATTGCCATACATATGACCTCCCATCACTTGTGGTACTGCACGTCACACCAAATTATTCATATCGAAAGGACACCACTATTTGCCTCACGAGGAGAATATGAAATGATTCCGGGCATCAATTCAACATTTCTAAATCATAAGGGGCCGTACATCCCCTGGGCTGCTGCTGTCTACCGTTGATTACTAATGTGTACCGTCCTGGTCGACGGAACTCCACAGGTATTGTCGAATCCGAAGTTCAAAGGAGAATTTGGTGAAACAGAACACATGTATACCTGAAAGACCTCGTATTTGTGGTAGTTCATAAGAGTTCAAAAGCTTGTTCCCCTTGATGACTTTATCGACCACTCCAAACGACTTAGTTTGCTGGGCGACCCGAGAATTTGCCGGGGCTTGTGGTAAAACTTGTGAGCTGCGTGAGGCGCAGGTTAACGTGTCTGGGGTTCAAGAGGGCTTAATGAGGAAAGCTCAGGAGAGAACTGCAGATGGAAACTTGTCAAGGATGGACATGGCTGGAGGAACTGCTGGACGGCTCAACACTCTTGGACTGTATTACTGGACCGCTCAACACTCTTGGACCGCATTACTGGACCGTTCAACACTCTTGGACCGCATTACTGGACCGCTCAGCATATTGAACCATATATATATATATATATATATATATATATATATATATATATATATATATATATATATATATATATATATCCTAGCCTAAACCATGTAGCTACTTCATCGACCATCCTACAGAGGTAGATGAAGAGCTGGGTTGACTGTGGACCTACTGCCACAGTCAGGATTCGATCCTATGAGCTCGACCCTGGGCGGCCCGTGAATGAGCCACGGTCAGGAACGGTAACCGCTACACTTCGTAAATCCATAAACATCGCAAAATGATCAACATCATCTCGACTCATAGTTTCACACACTCGTACAAATCCTTATGGATCAACTCCCGATGACGTTTGGTTGGATTTTCAACGTTATATATGGCGTAAAATTATGATCTAATAATTCTACAACCTGCTCTACTATCTTTTCCCGAAGTTAAGCTTGTAGAAGACTGTTTATGTTGAGGTAAATCTCGCTAACCTGACCTAAAAAACAGACTTCCGTGGCGCCGATCTGCTATGATATATGTTTCCCATATATTACCGGGGCCAGGAAGGGAGTCCCGTGTTGCACACACATTATGTTAGTGGAGGCGGACAGATCATATCCAAGTTTAATTGAGGCAATTAATAAAGGAGAAAACATTAGTTTACGTCGTCACGTCTTTATAACCTGTTAATCTTCACTGGTAAGTTGTGAGGCAGCCGTCCGGATGGTCATGTTGTACTGACGTGGTGGTTTATATACCGTCTACCTAGACCTGTGGTCTACTTACAGGGAGGGAACGTGTCCAAGGACGGACACACACACACACACACACACACACACGCCAAACATACGCACGTAAACATTCACTTGCCAAACAAACATTCAATTAAGAACAATGCCTGACACAGACACACATGTACAAGCTTATCTGTGATATATGAATCTAAATTATGCTTAAGCTTCCCCCAACCCACATGGAGTCATTCCTCATCACTGAGCCAAAGTCCCTCACAATCCTCGCTCAGCGCCTTACCCTGATCCCCAGAAGGACTCACTTCTCTTGCTCAACATCCTTACCCAACACCCCAGCAGGACTCACCACCCTACCAAGGGCACCGCCCTCCTCCACACCAGCGGTAGAGGCAGCTGGAGATGCTTAAATCCTGCACATTTTATCTTGCTTTTCTGGAGCCATGATCAGGGGGAGGAGCCTGGGCCAACACCCTCGACCAGACGGGAGGACCATTAGTGAGGAGCAGCTCTGGCTGATGGCTCCCTTCCTTCCTGCCATGATAATGATTTTAGCCGAACATTTTCCTTCCTGTGAACAGAAAGTCGTTCCACGTCTTATCTACGGACCAGCAACTGGGATTTATCTTATCTGTGCATCGTTGTTATCTTTCGCATCGTATCTTGGCTGCTTTTTGGCAATGAATTTCTTGACGTTGTTGACTATTGGAAAACTTCGTACCAGAAGTTCAGCTCACATAACTTCCTACACAAAATGATTTCACTTCACAACTTCTCTCAGACGTACTGCAATTACGTTGCTCTGGGCGAAGTATATGGTTGTCACTTTCATATCAAACCCGTAATTTTCCAGGTGAAGAAGAAAAGGCAACGAAACACATCATTGGCACCATGGCAGCCACCACCTCCGCCACAAACATCACCACCACACTAACGATCGTCACAAACATCACCACCACACTAACGATCGTCACAAACATCACCACCACACTAACGATCGTCACAAACATCGACCCCAAACATCTTCCTGGCCACCATCTCAGCCTCTGAGGTCTGCTCTTACAAGTGGTGGAGAAACTCCACAGAAAAAGGTGTGTGTGTGTGTGTGTGTGTGTGTGTGTGTGTGTGTGTGTGTGTAGCTCTGGGTTATTCATGGGTTTAGAAAGAGCAGATGATGAATGCAGAAGGACTTTCAAAAGGCCTGACTTTCAATGGTTCACATGGATGATTGCTGAATGTCGTCCGCGAGAACTTTTATAATGACAGTAGTGCTTGCCTGGTGGCATGAAGGTATGAATGAGAGCGTCAGGGTTGTGCAAAGACTCTGTCACCGCCTGCAGGATACCACTGAGCCGGATATAACCACAGTCATTATACCCGCATCATGATGCTGACCCAAGACCATTGCCCTTCTGGTAGACACGATACTTTTTTTCCTTCCAATGGAGCAACATCTACTCAATACAAGTAGATTATGAGTAGAACGGTAAGTAGATATGTCTGGAGAGGGATGCTCAGGACAAAGTGAACATGCACAAAGCTTTAATCTCTAAGGACACTAAGCGTCTCAGTGTATCTGTTTCAGTGGAGAGGAAATGGAAGATATTCAGAAGCTTAAGTATTTCACTGCTAACTATTAAGGATGACGCAAGGAAATATGAGGCTGAAAACAAAATAAAGAAGAGTCATAGGTGAACTGAGGATGTAGCGAAAAGAAGATGAAATTGTTTCGTGTGTGCAGAGAAGCGTAGTAGACGAGCTGGTACATATACATATGTTTGTGTGGGGCCTAAGTTATCTCTAGCTATCTGGAATAACAAGATGCAGCTGACTCCATCTCCTCATCCACGTTTCATGTCTGCATCACCCTCCTATATCATCCAACAGCTATATACATAATAACTATCTCATCCACCCACATAACCCACCAGTATCTCAAATCTACATCATCCATCACTCACCATATTGCACATCATCATCCGCCATCCACCTACATCATTCACTAGCCTCGTTCACTCCACAGTTGCATCACCCACTTGCAACATCCACCTGCAACACCCAGTTCCAAAAACTGCCTAGTTAGGGCGTAGAGTTTATTGTGTTCCCATCAAATGTTTCAAATCTTACGTTGCACTGTTTACGGCAGACTCCACTTACATCAAGCTGCATCTGATGCATACGAGGAATACTGCATTATAAATGTAGCTTGAGCTTATAATACAAAGGATTTGCGCCCGATTGCTAGAGCTCTTTGCATTGTTGATAATGTAGAATGGATCAGTTACTGCTCGTATTAGATAAGTAAATATTCATAAGTGTACAGAATTATACTATCACAGCACACTCACTTGTGATATATATATATATATATATATATATATATATATATATATATATATATATATATATATATATATATATATATATATGCGTGTGTGGGCGTTTATGTATATACATGTGTATGTGGGTGGGTTGGGCTTCTTTATGAAGCCCTCGAGTATGTGACTCGTACCTGAAGCTGATGTTTCCCATCGGCCAACTTCAGAAGCGGACACCAATGGGTGAGGTGGAACAAAAAGGACACGACCACTGTGCAATACCTGAAGGAAACACCACTAGGTGGAAGGAACAAAGGGCATGACCAATGGGTAACTACTGAAGGAGGCATTACCGGGTGGAGGGAACAAAACGGGACGACCACAGAACGCTTGCCTCCAGCAGGGCCATCAGTTCCACTGGGTTCCTCTGAATAGAAAGCCTGGCTGGAGCTACGCCCTAGGAACACTCAGACCCGGAAGTTTAACGGGACGGGGTAGATTCAGACTCTCTCTCTCTCTCTCTCTCTCTCTCTCTCTCTCTCTCTGGACCCCTCGCCGTTTCCCTTCCCATGAAGTACGCACATTGCACGTCAGGTGTCTGGTTCTCTTAGTGAGGACCCCAGCAACGACGTCCGCTCCAGTGACATCTCAAGAGGGAGCTTGTGTATGTCCTCCAGTATGTCCACCGAGGCCTGACGTGTTCAAGTGTTTCCTGATGAACGAGCCACAGTGGTGTACTGACTGGAGGTAGGTGAGCAAGCGGGCGGCTACTGACGGTACTGACTGGAGGTAGGTAGGTAGGTAGGTAGGTGTGGAACAGTTGACGGTACAGACGGTAGACTGACACAGTGGGAACTTTGGATCACTGAGCTACGATGGTACACTGACTGGGATGGTGCGGGAAGTTGCACACGTACCACCAATAAGTTGAAGTGTGGGAATAACGCAAAGATTTTGTTTCGAATAATAATATGTTACGTTCCAGTCTTGTCTGACGACCATTTTCTAGCATAGAGGAGTAGCGTCTGTGTACTGGGAGGCCAACACTCACGCTGGCCTCACAGGAAAAGGCCTGGCGTCTCTGTACTGGGAGGCCACCACTCGAGCTGGCCTCAAGGGGGAAGCCTGGCGTGTGCACTGAGAGGTTGCCAATCACACCAGCGTCCTCACATCTTGTGTACCAGAGGCCGCCGCCCACACGAGCCTCACAGGTACATAACACAGCATAAAGTGAGCTCATACATAAGCTGGGCGGCTCCATCTCCATGAGAGCTCTGGCCCTGGGCTGCACAAATAGCCAATCAGCGGCGAGTGTTGAGTCTTCGTCTCCGAGATTTAGATTTCTCAGGACAGGAGACATTTCTCTGATGGATCTGCCATTCCCTCGCTGACTTACTGACTGACTCCGTCTGATAAGAGATGGAGATTTTACCGACAGGAATAGAGAGGAAATATTATTAAAAACCTCTCCTGCTTCTGAACAGATGGTCAGACCACATCTTTACTTCATGATCACTTGTGGAACATATTGCCATTAATCCCTCAGGCTCCATTATATCTAATCCAGTGAAATTGATCTTTTCATATTAATCATGACAACAGCTGATCACATCGAGACACATAAAAGCGTAACACAGAAGTATAATGCTTCCTCGTCCGCCCTTAGTCACATTCATTTCTCATCATGTGTGTGTGTGTGTGTGTGTGTAGGGAGCATAAACTCACCTTGTTATCAGTACATAATGGTGGTGCGCCGGAAGGAGTGCGCGACGCTAATATAATTTCTGTCGAGGACAATGGGCCACAAATGAAGGAGGCTGGGGAAAGATCTGCTAAGTGAGCCACAGTGGATGCTGAACGCTCCATAAGGAACGTCTCAGCTTGATACAGACGAGGGGAAATGATTTCGAAGAAGACAAAGACCTTCAGAGGGAAATAATACAATGAAGATCAGACTGAACCCCAGAGGGAATTACTGAGACGGAAGACAAAAGGACAAACTCAAAGCTATGTCGAGGCAGGGGAAACAAAGAGGAGCGAGGCAGGCTTTATAGGGTAACAAATGGGCCAAGAGAGGGTTTGGAAGTACATGGCTGGGAGAGGTAACATGGTGTCTGATGGGCCATGACGAGGTTATGTGTTGGTGGAGAGGAATGGTATCTTATCGTCCGATTGTGTGTACAGAGAGAGAGAGAGAGAGAGAGAGAGAGAGAGAGAGAGAGAGAGAGAGAGAGAGAGAGAGAGGGGGGGGGGGAAGTAAAGTAGGTTAAATGATATTGACCATAAGGTCCAACACACCATGATTAATGATACGACTTTTGGACTTCGCATCAATGCTTAGAAGTAACCAAGTCAAAAATACGACCACTGGACTACACATGAAATACCTGGAAACAAAGAGGCTGTCTGTGTGACTCAACCCAGTAACACGGAAAGCAAAACTCATCACGCGTCTGTTACTTGTTTACAAGGGGCCACTGGAAGCTACGGTATCTGGCTAGAGATAGAGAAGATGATTAGAAGATAAGACGGATATGAGCTTTGCCCGGACATTTTGGTGTGAAATGTGCACTTGACTTTGATGTGTCTGTTGTTGATGTGGTGTGTAAGGCTTCGCATTCCCATTCCTCATAACCATAACATATCTAGATCACTTTTAACAGGATATTCTAGCTTCTCCATCTGCTGCTTACAACACTTACTCCTCTCACAATCTACAAAGACACACAAGTTCATAAAGATAAGCAAATGTCATGATCATTTCCAAAAAGATCTGTATTTCAAGGAACTCCGTTTGCTAGAAATTATGGAGATTATTCATTCAATACAATGCTAACAAAAGCAATGCCTTAATGGACGTCAGTGTTGTTATCAACTAAGACTTTAAGCATAACTTAAGAAAGTCTTGCGTTTTCTATAACCACATTTCTGTTATCGAGATAATGATATCAGAAATTACTCGGCAGGAATAATACGGAAAGAATTCTTCCATATATATTTGTTCTCCTCTGATTCATGCCTGGCCCATATATCTTTCAATGATTAATGTTGTGTAATATTGTTTCCCAAGTTTCGTACGTTCAAGCCCTCCAGCAATATATCTATTTTCTTTTCCTTTTTCTTAGTGTTTTAAACATGACCTTTTGCTTCTGATGTAAAATAGAACAATCCGTAGATGATGTCTTTTCTTCTAGTAATATCTATGATAAATGATCATTTTCTTTTAGTAGAAATTCTCTCATCTTTAGTGTCATTATGATCTTGAGACTAAGTTTTCTTCAAGTTATAAGATGCTCAACCTATATCCCTGTGACTCTGTTTATGCAGATGCCTCCATCCACATATCACCTGCTCAATGATCTCCATAATGATCTTTGTCTCTGAACAGAAAGTCCAGCAACTGGAAGGGCACCCCATCAAGTACTGGAGATTACTCGAGTCTACGAGACATACTGGTGTGGTGGCTTCTCACATTATGCAGATCACTTCTCGGTTATGCTCGTGTTTTCTCATCCCTTCCTCATCCATTATCTGTCACTTGGTTTACTCCTGTCGTCTATCTTCATCATATTGTCCTTATACTCCATCACTTTTCTCCAGATGTCACTGTATCAGTGTTCACTATTCATCTGTGTCCACATTTTTGGCTGTTTTATATGGACTGTGGTGCATATATATTTGGCTTTCATCATTCTTGCGCGCACATTATATTTATGTTTCCATGGAGATGAGAAGAAAGCAATCACTGACATCATATATATATATATATATATATATATATATTAGATGGATTATACCTATGCTGTCACATATATGGAGAGAGAGAGAGAGAGAGAGAGAGAGAGAGAGAGAGAGAGAGAGAGAGAGAGAGAGAGAGAGAGAGAGATACTCTTAATTACCTTGTTAGCCATTCCTTTAAAACTCTAATGACATCTCTCTCCCCCACCCAGTCAGGTTTGTCGAGTGACAAACATAATTAGTGGTCGCTTGTCAGTTTTTTTTTTCTCTTTTTATACGACTCTAACATCCAGGAGATGCGGGAGGCCTGGCTATAATGATGGTAGACAGCCTTGTCCAGGTAAGACGGCTTTACCATCGCCCCTCAGCTGCTCAGAGACCCATGAACACGACAGAGAATAATGGGTAACAATATGACGTGATTCAAGCAGGTCGCTGAGGAGTTTAGATAGACCAAATGCTTCCTAATCAGCTTTTATTGGCCAAGATACTTTTAACAAAGCTGATGATCATCTCACGGAAGTTGAAAATGATACGAGAAGGGCAAATTCTCATCTACTTTAAGACAATTTACGAAGTGTTTTATGAAGAAATGTTTCTTAGTGGATGATATGCTTATTCCTCTTAGTGGATAATAGGCTTATTCCTCGTAGTCATAAAGATTTTGAAATATTACTTTAACATTTTACGAAAACATTCACAACAAGTTGGAGAGTGAAAATTGTCCTTTAAGTTACATCTGTGAAAAAGATATAGAAATCGAAAGAGAAAATGGCAAAGAATTTTGCAAAATAGCAAACTTATTACAGATAATACTGGATTACTACTTCAAGCATCAGTATGTGTACAGTGTAAGGTACAGAAAGTTGTATGGGCAAGAAAGTAGTATTATTCCTCTTGACAACAACCCGGATCTAAGTTTACTAATTAGTGATTATTTTGAGTTGGAGGAAAACATTTACAAACGAATAATATACGGTGTTCTCCCACAATATCAATCTTCACTTCTTTCATTCCTCCACTTCGATTATCATTCTTTTTCATATCTATTTGATTATCATTTCTTTCTATATCATTCTCACTTGCATAATCAGAACATATCATACAGGACTTAGCGTTACTCTTCTGTCTCCACACTCGCCACTCAGGACACACTGCATGATCTGTTGGTCTTTCGTCTCCACACTCGCCACTCAGGACACATACTCCAGGCTCCTCTTTAGGTCTCCCGTCTCCACACTCGCCACTCAGGACACATACTCCAGGCTCCTCTTTAGGTCTCCCGTCTCCACACTCGCCACTCAGGACACATACTCCAGGCTCCTCTTTAGGTCTCCCGTCTCCACACTGACCAATCAGTACAAAAAGCGACAACCTTCCCGTCCCAGCGAGCAGGGGGCAGCCTGGCTGGCTGACAGTGGACTCGTCCGCTTAACTTGTGCCAAAGTTTAATGCACTCTCCTGCTCAACTAACTGCCTCAACTTTACCCCCGCTCACTGCGACAATTTCTTCAGAAACTCTAAAAATGCCGGATGACCAACAGACCTCGGGCAGGTGGTGGCTGGTGTGTCCAGCTGGGCGGCTTAATGTCCCACCAGCTGTCCGGCGTGAACAAATGCCTCAGCAGACGGGTGTGCAGGTGGCGACTGTGGCTCCTGCTTTATATTAAGCTCACACATTTCTCGAGGGAGGAAGGAAGGAGAGTCAAGGGATTAGATATATAAGTCACAATGCAGGACTGAGGGAGATTTACGACGGCTGTGAGACGGAGGAACAGGTCCAGGTGGCTGGAGATAATGGCGAGACTGTCTCTCCCTTGACCATCTGGAGGGACAAACCCTTTCTAGAGTTCAGGACTTCAGGAAGAGGGTTCATGATGCGGGTTCTCGAGAGTGCGATGAGGAAGATAACGATAACGAAAAGAAAGATATGTAAGAGGAGTTAAAAGTCTTATGGTTTATGCCACTGCTCTGTTTTCTCGCAAGAAGAGGACGAATATGAGACTCATCAATGATTCTAAAGAAGGAAAAGAACGTCTATGTGTCCTGGATCGGACGGGGAATATATATATATATATATATATATATATATATATATATATATATATATATATATATATATATATATATATATATATATATATGGGATTCCAGCGAAGCGTGAACATATTCACAATACGATCAGCAAACTCTTAGAACCCATTCATCTCGGCCGTGTTAGTCATAACAACGATGTGGGTTACCATTATTCTCCTGGAGTCAGTCAGTCAGTCAGTCAGTCAGTCGGTCATGAGGACTGATGCCAAAGTTCCTATGGGTCCAGCCAGGTATGCATGGAGGAGAGGGAGTCTGATGCTTCTCCCTTGGCCTACCATCACAACAACTGATGCCCTTCACTTGTGCTCAGCCAGACATGAGCTCCACCAACCAGTGAGTCACAGACCGAACCCATTATCTTCAGTAACGAGGAAGTTCATTCAGTGGCCATCGTAAGTTAGCAATTCCCATTAGCGTGTTAACTGAGGCAAATATTCCGAGAATGGATGACCCTCTCATTATTCTGAATAAACATAACCATATGTATGAGTCATTATTAGTCTTTATAAAACAATACAGACTTATAATTCACTTAATGCAGCATGACAGATTCACTCTCCTCATTTTTACCTCTGTGGAATTATAACATTAATGATTTAATGCACTCAGCTAACCACATATGATCGGGGAAAACAGAGCTAATGCGGCTGGAGTGGTTAAGGGTAAAGTGTTACCACGAGGAAAATGAAACACGATAAGTTCCCAAGTACACTTGAACTTGAACACTTGTTTACCAGTGGCATCTCAGCTACTTCTTTTCCCTGTATATCAACTGACTGTTCTACGTATTCTATTATGTTCTCGTATCTCCCTTGACAAGTGGCGACCATCAAAGGGCGTCTCATTTTCAAGTGTCCAGCTTCACTGTGTATAGAACTAACATAAGCCAGACTTGAAACACACACAGACACACACAAATGATATATATATATATATATATATATATATATATATTCTTTCTTTTTCTTTCATACTATTCGCCATTTCCCGCGTTAGCAAGGTAGCGTTAAGAACAGAGGACTGGGCCTCTGAGGGAATATCCTCACCTGGCCTCGTTCTCTGTTCCTTCTTTTGGAAAATCAAAAAAAAACGAGAGGGGAGGATTTCCAGCCCCCCGCTCCCTCCCCTTTTAGTCGCCTTCTACGACACGCAGGGAATACGTGGGAAGTATTCTTTCTCCCCTATCCCCAGGGATATATATATATATATACATATATATATATATATATAATGGGTTCTGTATATTTCTAAGAAAACTTATCTGGTTACCCAGGGTTCCTTTTCTAAATCCTTTTTTCAGGTAAACTAAGACGCTCGTTTTGAATCTATTTGAATATCTATGTGGTTCTATGCATTTATATCTATTCAACTGATGTATAGGAAAACCAAAGTTATGCTTTGTACAATAAAAAAAATGTCATTTGCTCTTATTATGGTGACAGTTACTTCAGTAATATTTCTGAAACCCTGAAGACTACAAAAAAATTTAAAAGTATTATGGAAAGATAATATGCAACAAATGTGTTCCTCTCTGTAATGGCTTACCATCAGTTTTTATCTTCCCTAAGCAGTAATATACTACAACTTGCAAGATTGTGTTGGCGTCATAAAAAGGATTTCTACGAGTCGATATACCATTATTCATGCTCTGCAATATGACTGTTTGTCTGTTTCTTCATCTGGGGGTGTCTGTATGTCTGTGTCATCACCAGTATGGCTGTATGTATGTGTCATCACCAGTATGGTCGTATGTCTGTGTCATCACCAGTATGGCTGTATGTATGTGTCATCACCAGTATGGTTGTATGTCTGTGTCTTCATCAACATGACCAACACCACCATAATGTCTTCCGTCTTTCATCATTTTAATCGACCAGTAAAGAAAATCTCATCGTCCATTTTTTCCCCAAGGATTACCATAGTTTTATCCGTTACAAAATAAGAGCATCAGATTATATTTTGATTTACATGAGCAGTTCCTAACCACCATGGCCATGAGAGAGATATACACAGCAGATATTACGTAGATAATATCCGACCAAAACTCTACAGATATCGAGGTTTCAATTTCCGCGAATGGCTTTACGACCAATGGTTTTCTTCTTTAGTGTATCGTTGCACAGATCACGTCTCACACTAGCACGACTTGGCCCACCTCTGTGTCCCAGGGTCTTCCTCTCTCGTGTCATTTGCATTTCTATCTCCCCCAACACTGTCCCCGCCTCTTTCCTCTGTTGTCTGCCTCACTGACGAGTTTCATCTCAATAATCTACCGAAGTAAATGTATATATGTTACTGGCTTCAGTTTCTTGGTAAAATATTTCTTCCTTTTTTTACTCTCAATTTCAGATATATTTGTGTAATGGTTATGTCTCTCAGTTCATTGCTGTGAACTACATTGGATTTCCTGTTGTATGTAATTTACTGACATGTATTTTCGCCGGTGAAAACTTTAGGTGCCTGTTATCTCTTTCTAACCTCAACTTAGGTCATATCCTGTACCAGGTCATCTGTCCACCTCTCTTACCAGTGTGTTATCATCACACACAGTCATCCAGCATCACTTCCTCACTACGTACCTCACTCAAACATCCTCCCACATCTCATATTTACATCTTAGTAACTGTAACAAACTTTTCTAAATGGTTGTAAGACTTGTGTAAGTAGTAGTTCAAGAATTATACCTGTTTCTAGATTTCCTTTTCAGAGAATGTCTCAGAAAAGTCATGTGTGTAAAGTTATATGTTTAAATATCAATAGCAATATCTATTTACCCGTCTGTCTATCGATTTATCTATCTCTCCATCCATCCAATCATCTAATTTTGTATCCGTCTATCTATATATCAATTATTTTCTTTCTACATGACCATCTTTCTATCATCTCTCTATCTGTCTATTTATCCAGACTCTAGATATCTTTAAGATGTTTTGTATCCTTCTCTGTAGCCGTGTCTCTGACTGCTAATGTTAATTCCTTAATGCCTGCAGGTCATAACCCGTGTCTACAACGTAACTATACAGACGGGTTTCTCTTGACACTAAACCTCCTCTTTAGAGATTTAAAAGTTTTTGAAAATACCCTTAAGGCAGCGCTAAATACGGCAACAATAGCCAAGGTATAACTTTCTTCCAGCTGATTTAGGCAAGCCTCCAGTAACTCTGTGAACCAAGGTGCAAAATCGCCTTACGGATTCGTACTTTCTAAAAGTGGAAAAAGAAGAAAAAGGAAAAAAATCCTCGTAATCTTTTACGAATGAACAGATCCTCCCCTGGATTTATTCTGATCCGCCTTAAATCAGTTTTGGAAAGACTGCTGCTGTTCGTATCATTCTCGGAAGAGTCATACACATTCTTCAAAGTAAACACCTGGGTCACACTCTCTCTACCTCTCCTAAAACCATTAAACACAAATATTTTGTACTTGAATCTTTCGTTACCTCCCAACGAGAGTCATTACAACGGTGAGGTGGGCAACTTTGATCTTGGCCGGAAGCAATATTAAGCTCCACATCCCTTGAATGGACCGCTATATTACATCTTAAGAGGAGAGAGGAGAGGCAGAGAGTGAGGAGGTGTGTGGCATGACCTTGCCTCAGCCAGCCAGTCAGGCAGGTGTGTGGCAGGACCTTGCCTCAGCCAGCCAGTGAGGCAGGTGTGTGGCAGGACCTTGCTTCAGCCAGCCAGTGAGGCAGGTGTGTGGCAGGACCTTGCTTCAGCCAGCCAGTGAGGCAGATGTGTGGCAGGACCTTGCCTCAGCCAGCCAGTGAGGCAGGTGTGTGGCAGGACCTTGCCTCAGCCAGCCAGTGAGGCAGGTGTGTGGCAGGACCTTGCTTCAGCCAACCAGTGAGGCAGGTGTGTGGCAGGATCTTGCCTCATCTAACCATTCCTGATCACACGCTATATCCTCTGTGTAGTTTATTGTTGATATGTTAATAGGTCCTTGTTATCTATCTATCTATTCATATATATATATATATATATATATATATATATATATATATATATATATATATATATATATACAAAACCCAGAAATTATCCTACTAAAGGGAAAGCTACAGATAATATTGCTAATACAGATGGAATATCATTAATGATGAACTTTGACACGAAGTAGAGATTCATTTTAACCTCTCTAATTGGCTCTAGTTTTGCTTACGACTTAAATACATTTCATGATCATATTAATTTGATCACAACAAGCTACAGAGAATAGAAAAAGACTCTTAGATATGAAAACTTCAATAATTGTAATACCAGATGCAAGCTATCTAGACAATGCATGTACATATATATGTTAAGCCAAAATCAGAGGTTTTCCCTATAACCGAAGCAGCAACGCAATATGCTCACAGTAGAGCCACAGGATTATTCTGCCAACGCTCTCAGTGCATATATTACCACAGTCAGCGCCTACATATCAGCTTCCAATCTCGCATTGTAGATAACCAGCAGGAGAGAGAGAGAGAGAGAGAGAGAGAGAGAGAGAGAGAGAGAGAGAGAGAGAGAGAGAGAGAAGGTTGGGTGGGTAGCATGCATGTGGACCGCCAGGACAGTGTTTTGTTACTGTACCACATTGAAGGATCTGGTGACTTCTGGTAATGGGTTGACGTCATCGCGGCGTACCGAGGGGCTCTGTTCTGGGACTATTGCTCTTTGTGGCTTCTGTAGATGACTTACCAGGTGGACCAAAGTCCCACCTGATTATGTTTGCGGATGATGACATAGTTGTGAGGAAAGCAAAAAGCGAGGAGGATTGCACCAACTGACAATGGGACCTAGACATGCTCCAACCTTGATATGATACATGATTGATAAAATCTACCCAGAGTACAAGGCGGAATAATCAGAGTAGGGCACGTTGAGATAAAGCCTCGAGATGAATGTTGCATAGCAGAAAATAAGTTGCAGGAATCTGTTCATGAGAGACACTTGCGAGTTCAACCATCGTCAATAAATTGTCTCCCGTGTCCCATCTCGGGAAAATAATGAAGGCAAATTGTCTGTAGGCAAATATTGCAATTCCTGTCACGTACAGGAATCCAGAAATATTCAGCAAGCTGTGCACACACACACACACACACACACACACACACACACACCACGATAAGAGACCAATCCATGGGCACCATAAACACTGGTATAAAACAATATCTGTCCACCGGAAGACGAGCTCTCCACACACTGTCCAGCAGCAGCAGATCTTCCTGGTCCTTAACCACACCATTGTGCCATTACTTTACCAACCTTATGGTGCCACCTGTTACCCGTTTTCGCTTCACCACCGCAGCTTTGAACCAAGTAAAAGAAAGTCTTTCTTGGTTCCATTTTCATACGAGGCGCAAACCTTCACAGAAGCAATTATCTTTTGCGTGACAGTTTTATCATGCGTTTTATTTTGTCCAATATTCAGTTTACGTTTCTCTGTCTACTTCAACAAATGGAGTCCAGCAAGGGTCTACACTCTAATAACATTGCCTCGTCTAGTTCTAAAACAATATCGCCAAGGTTAGTCCAAATTTGAACAACTTATTTAACTAACGCAAAACCTTCGCCTCCGTAGGAAGAATAGATTGAATTTCCTTAATATCCTTCTTCTATATCAGTCAAATGGATGCTGAATAACATACTGGTTCTTTCAGTGCCCTTGCTATCTTCTACAGACATTAGTGTACCATTCCAATAACCACAAACCTTCAAAATCATATGTGGACCATGACCATACTTACAAGTTCTTCCTGCAGTTTAACTCGTCACACATGTCCACTCGCCTCCCCGAACACTGCCTCAATATAAGCATCGCTGTCGCCTGTTGATGCCGCAGACATATCGTCCATGCACATCATTTGAATAACGCCCAGAACATATCAGGCCGTCTAAACTAGAGTACAAGCCAAATATGTATATATATAAGAAAATATATATACGTCAAAGTTTCCATGGTAACCAAAGGTCTTAGTCGGATTAAAATAATCCGTCAGTACACCTTCTAAAACGATAACACCGACCTTTCCTTTACACTCTCATGCTGGATATTCTATAACCACAAAAGCCATACCAGCTTTACCTCGGTCAAGTTGAGGCCTTTGACACACGAACTTTGATCAACACTCACCGACATCAAAGCTAGAAGGCACGTGTGATATGCTTGTCTGATGGTTAGCGCGCTGCCGGACATTGCCCACAATTGGTTAGTTTAGGAATATACATGTGTTTACTTGTATGGTTGGAGGGTTCCGGCCTACTAGGCTGGGTTTTACCAATTACTTCAGTGACAGTGAACACCAGATTTAAGTCATCAGTCTTGGTGGCATCTATAAGGGCGGGGTGTCCTCCTGTGTGTTAGTGGGAATGTAAATGAAGGACATTCCTTCTCTTCGCATTACATATCAAGGTTATTAAACAGATATTGATGAGGTAATCACAGTTACCATCGTCTGAAAAATTGAAACGAAACAACACCAACGAAAAATATCACAGGATTCCAGCAGCCCGCCAGCCCTACTGGAAGGCCAAGAATGTCTCAGGGTATCACGATAAGAGATGAGTATGTCCCAGGGTAACACGGTGAGAAATATGTCTAACTGGCTGTTAAGAGTCCAGGGAACGCATGCCGTAGTGAATGACTCTGAATGAGAAGATATAGACAGCAAACCAAACAGACGAATGACGCTGGCGGACTACACTCTAAACGTGAGGCTGAAACTGGCTGACTGCAGACTAGACTGATGACTCAGTGGTGTATCTAGGGTATGGCAGGTAAGGCAGGTGCCCTGGGCGCCACTTGACGGGGGCGCCACTCAACAGGTTTGTTTTTTGACATATACTACACGATTGACATTTTTAATGGTTTAGTTTTGTGAGATAAAGAAACTCGCCTACTTTCTAACTATAGTAATTTTTTGCTACTATCAGTTCCATTACCGCCTCTACGTTACAATTTTGTTCAAACAAGTCTTTAACTTTAAGTACTTAAGAGTTTACATAAATTTAAGCTTGGCCTAACTCTTCAACAGTTTATAATCACACTATGTACTCTTATATACATCCACTGTAAGTACATAATTAATCAAGTCGGGGCGCAATTTCAGTGTTTGCCATAAGCACTATTTCCCCTAGATACGCCCCTCTGTTGACTGATACTGGCTGACTGCAGACTGACACTTGGTGACTGCAAGTATCATGCAAGATGCAAATCTGACTGTAAAGGCTGAGGAGAGAACGACAAGTGACTTTACCCTCATGTGTCTCCAGCAAGACTCATTATCATTATTCCCCAACATGTCCCCTCATCATGTGTCCCCAGCATGTCCCCTCATCATGTGTCCTCGGCACATTCCCTCATCATGCATCTCTGGCATGTGTCCTCATCATCTCGCAGACTTTCGCACATCAAATTCGTCCTCCTACCCTTAAGCATAACATCTCCAACTTCTCCTTCTGCTCTTTTTCTTTCCTCCTTCTTTTTCCTTCCTTACTCTCTATACCTCCTCACCCCACCACCTTGTTCTCTCCCTCTCTTGCTTGCTCCCACTGGCGCCTCCTCACCTCACAACCATCACGTCTAAATTCCGTTCAGGAGACTCTGATTCCCAATACACTTACCTCCAACCTCAGTGCTTTTCCTATCTTCACTTCAACAGCTTCCTTAAAACACCTCTTACCTTGGCCTTCTATGCTTCTGATGCCTGACCTTACCCTTATTCCCATAACTCTCTCTCTCTCTCTCTCTCTCTCTCTCTCTCTCTCTCTCTCTCTCTCTCTCTCTCTCTCTCTCTCCTTTACCCTCTTACCCGCAGCAGTTCCTCCCTCACCCGATCTTGATACATTCTGGCCAGACGACACAGGCAGCCAATACTTGCCTCTGCCTGGACTTAAATGACAGAAGTTTGGTAATGATGGTGATCATATTACTGTTCT